>NC_060127.1:228213050-228513050 GCF_021461395.2 Schistocerca americana | reverse complement strand
CTTGAGGTTTACTGTATCCCTCTGACCTTCTTATTGACGATGAAACACAGAAATGGCATCGGAGTTAAATACAAAGGGCACAATGGTGAGTTAAGTACAAGGAAACTGAATCTTCTTACAGTCTATGTTTTGAACCATTCCTGTGACACTAGTTATAGATTCCGATGCTTCACTTCATTTTTAATTTATCCCTCTGACCTTCGTATTGACGATGAAACACAGAAATTGCATCGGAATTAAATTTAAAAGGCACAATGCCGACTTAAGTACAAGAAAACTGACACTACTTATTGCCTATGTTTTGAACCATTCCTGTGACACTAGTTATAGATTCCGATGCATCACTTCAGGTTACTGCATCTCTCTGACCTTCTTATTGACGATGAAACACAGAAAATGCATCTGATTTATATAAAAAAGTCACAATGCCGACTTAAGTACAAGAAAACTGACTGTTCTTTCTGTCTACTCTTTGAACCATTCCTGTGACACTAGTTATACATTCGGATGCTTCACTTCAGGTTTACTGTATCCCTCTGACCTTCTTATTGACGATGAAACACAGAAATTGCATCGGAATTAAATACGAAAGGCACAATGCCGACTTAAGTTCAAGCAAACTGACTCTTCTTACTGTCTATGTTTTGAACCATTCCTGTGACACTAGGTATACATTCCGGTGCTTCACTTCAGGTTTACTGTATCCCTCTGACCTTCTTATTGACGATGAAACACAGAAATTGCATCGGAATTAAATACAAAAGGCACAATGCCGACTTAAGTACAAGAAACCTGACTCTTCTTACTGTCTATGTTTGAACCATTCCTGTGACACTAGTTATAGATTCCGATGCTTCACTTCAGGTTCACTGTATCCCTCTGACCTTCTTATTGACGATGAAACACAGAAATTGCATCGGAATGAAATACAAAAGGCACAACGCCGACTTTAGTACAAGAAAACTGAATCTTCTCACTGTCTATGTTTTGGACCATTCCTGTGACACTAGTTATAGATTCCGATGCTACACTTCATGTTTACTGTATCCCTCTGACCTTCTTATTGACGACGTAACACAGAATTTGCATCGGAATTTAATACAAACGGCACAATGCCGACTTAAGTACAAGAAAACTGACTCTTCTTACTGTCTATGTTTTGAACCATTCATGTGACACTAGTTATAGATTCCGATGTTTGACTCCAGGTTTACTGTATCCCACTGACCTTCTTATTGACGATGAAACACAGAAATTGCATCGGAATTAAATACAAAAGGCACAATGCCGACTTAAATACAAGAAACCTGACTCTTCTTACTGTCTATGTTTTGAACCATTCCTGTGACACTAGTATAGATTCCGAAGCTTCACGTCAGGTTCACTGTATCCCTCTGACCTTCTTATTGACGATGAAACACTGAAATTGCATCGGAATTAAATACAAAAGGCACAATGCCGACTTAAGTTCAAGAAAACTGACTCTTCTTACTGTCTATGTTTTGAACCATTCCTGTGACACTAGTTATTGATTCCGATGCTTCACTTCATGTTTTCTGTATCCCTCTTACCTTCTTATTGACGATGAAACACAGAAATTGCATCGGAATTTAATACAAAAGGCACAATGCCGACTTAAGTACAAGAAAACTGACTCTTCTTACTGTCTATGTTTTGAACCATTCATGTGACACTAGTTAAAGATTCCGATGCTTTACTCCAGGTTTAGTGTATCCCTCTGACCTTCTTATTGACGATGATACACAGAAATTGCTTCGGAATTAAATAAAAAATGCACAATGCCGACTTAAGTACAAGAAAACTGGCTCTTCTTACTTTCTATGTTTTGAACCATTCCTGTGACACTAGATATAGTTTCCGATGCTTCACATCAGGTTTACTGTATCCCTCTGACCTTCTTATTGATGATGAAACACAGAAAATGCATCGGAATTAAATACAAAAAGCACAATGCAGACTTAAGTACAAGAAAACTGACTCCTCTTACTGTCTATGTTTTGAGCCATTCCTGTGACACTAGTTATAGATTCCGATGCTTCACTTCAGGTTTTCTGTATCCCGCTGACCTTCTTATTGACGATGAACACGGAAATTGCATCGGAATTAAATACAAAATGCAGAATGCCGACTTAAGTACAAGAAAAATGACTCTTCTTTCTGTCTATGCCTTGAACCATTCCTGTAACACTAGTTATAGATTCCGATGCTTCACTTCTGGTTTACTGTATCCCTCCGACCTTCTTATTGACGATTAAACACTGAAATTGCATCGGATTAAATACAAAAGGCACAATGCCGACTTAAGTACAAGAAAACTGTCTCATCTTACTGTCTATGTTTTGAACCACTCCTGTGACACTAGTTATAGATTCTGATGCTTCACTTCAGGTTCACTGAATCCCTCTGACGTTCTTATTGACGATGAAACACAGAAATTGCATTGGAATTAAATACAAAAGGCACAACGCCGACTTTAGTTTTTAGAAAACTGACTCATCTTACTGTCTATGTTTTGAACCATTCCTGTGACACTAGTTATGGATTGCGATGGTTAACTTCAGGTTTACTGTATCCCTCTGAATCCCTTATTGACGATGAAACACAGAAATTGCAACGGAATTAAATACAAAAGGCACAATGCCGACTTCAGTACAAGAAAACTGACTCTTTTTACTGTCTATGTTTGAACCATTCCTGTGACACTAGTTATAGATTCCGATGCTTCACTTCAGGTTTACTGTATTCCTCTGACCTCCTTATTGACGATGAAACACAGAAATTGCATCGGAATTAAATACAAAAGGCATAATGCCGACTTAAGTACAAGAAAACTGCCTCTTTTTACTGTCAATGTTTGAACCATTCAAGTGACACTTGTTATAGATTCCGATGCTTCACTTCAGGTTTTCTGTATCCTGCTGACCTTCTTATTGTTGATGGAACACAGATATTGCATCGGAATTAAATACAAAAGCCACAATGCCGACTTAAGTACAAGAAAACTGACTCTTCTTACTGTCTATGATTGAACCATTCCTGTGACACTAGTTATAGATTCCGATGCTTCACTTCAGGTTTACTGCATCCCTCTGACCTTCTTATTGACGACGAAACACAGAAATTGCATCGGATTTAAAATACAAAAGGCACAATGCCGACTTAAGTACAAGAAAACTAACTCTTCTTATTGTCTATGTTTTGAACCTTTCCTGTGACGCTAGTTATAGATTCCGATGCTTCACTTGAGGTTTACTGTGTCCCTCTGACGATCTTATTGACGATGAAACACAGAAATGGCATCGGAGGTAATTACAAAGGGCACTATGGCGACTTAAGTACAAGGAATCTGACTCTTCTTACTGTCTATGTTTTGAACCATTCCTGTGACACTAGTTATAGATTCCGATGCTTCACTTCATTTTTACTGCATCCCTCTGACCTTCTTTTTGACGATGAAACACGGAAATTGCATCGGCATTAAATACAAAAGGCACAACGCCGGCTTAAGTACAAGAAAACTGACTCTTCTTACTGTCTATGTTTGAACCATTCCTGTGACACTAGGTATAGATTCCGATGCTTCACTTCAGGTTTACTGTGTCCCTCTGACCTTCTTATTGACGATGAAACACAGAAATGGCATCGGAATTAAATACGAAAGGCACAATGCCGACTTAAGTTCAAGCAAACTGACTCTTCTTACTGTCTATGCTTTGAACCATTCCTGTGACACTAGGTATACATTCCGGTGCTTCACTTCAGGTTTGCTGTATCCCTCTGAGCTTCTTATTGACGATGAAACACAGAAATTGCATCGGAATTTAATACAAAAGGCACAATGCCGACTTAAGTACAAGAAAACTGACTCTTCTTACTGTCTATGTTTTGAACCATTCATGTGACACTAGTTAAAGATTCCGATGCTTTACTCCAGGTTTAGTGTATCCCTCTGACCTTCTTATTGACGATGATACACAGAAATTGCTTCGGAATTAAATAAAAAATGCACAATGCCGACTTAAGTACAAGAGAACTGACTCTTCTTACTGTCTATGTTTTGAACCATTCCTGTGACACTAGATATAGTTTCCGATGCTTCACATCAGGTTTACTGTATCCCTCTGACCTTCTTATTGATGATGAAACACAGAAAATGCATCGGAATTAAATACAAAAAGCACAATGCAGACTTAAGTACAAGAAAACTGACTCCTCTTACTGTCTATGTTTTGAGCCATTCCTGTGACACTAGTTATAGATTCCGATGCTTCACTTCAGGTTTACTGTATCCCGCTGACCTTCTTATTGACGATGAACACAGAAATTGCATCGGAATTAAATACAAAATACAGAATGCCGACTTAAGTACAAGAAAAATGACTCTTCTTTCTGTATATGCCTTGAACCATTCCTGTAACACTAGTTATAGATTCCGATGCTTCACTTCTGGTTTACTGTATCCCTCCGACCTTCGTATTGACGATTAAACACTGAAATTGCATCGGATTAAATACATAAGGCACAATGCCGACTTAAGTAAACGAAAATTGACTCTTCTTACTGTCTATGATTGAACCATTCCTGTGACACTAGTTATAGATTCAGATGCTTCACTTCAGGTTCACTGTATCCCTCTGACGTTCTTATTGACGATGAAACACAGAAATTGCATTGGAATTAAATACAAAAGGCACAACGCCGACTTTAGTTTTTAGAAAACTGACTCATCTTACTGTCTATGTTTTGAACCATTCCTGTGACACTAGTTATGGATTGCGATGGTTAACTTCGGGTTTACTGTATCCCTCTGAATCCCTTATTGACGATGAAACACAGAAATTGCAACGGAATTAAATACAAAAGGCACAATGCCGACTTCAGTACAAGAAAACTGACTCTTTTTACTGTCTATGTATTGAACCATTCCTGTGACACTAGTTATAGATTCCGATGCTTCACGTCAGGTTTACTGTATCCCTGTGACCTTCTTATTGACGATGAAACACAGAAATTGCTACGGAATTAAATACAAAAGGCACAATGCCGACTTAAGTAAACGAAAATTGACTCTTCTTACTGTCTATGATTGAACCATTCCTGTGACACTAGTTATAGATTCCGATGCTTCACTTCAGGTTTACTGCATCCCTCTGACCTTCTTATTGACGATGAAACACAGAAAAGGCATCGGAATAAATACAAAAGGCACAATGCCGACTTAAGTACAAGAAAACTGACTCTTCTTATTGTCTATGTTTTGAACCATTCCTGTGACACTAGTTATAGATTCCGATGCTTCACTTCAGGTTTACTGTATTCCTCTGACCTCCTTATTGACGATGAAACACAGAAATTGCATCGGAATTAAATACAAAATGCATAATGCCGACTTAAGTACAAGAAAACTGACTCTTTTTACTGTCTATGTTTGAACCATTCAAGTGACACTTGTTATAGATTCCGATGCTTCACTTCAGGTTTTCTGTATCCTGCTGACCTTCTTATTGTTGATGGAACACAGATATTGCATCGGAATTAAATTCAAAAGCCACAATGCCGACTTAAGTACAAGAAAACTGACTCTTCTTACTGTCTATGATTGAACCATTCCTGTGACACTAGTTATAGATTCCGATGCTTCACTTCAGGTTTACTGCATCCCTCTGACCTTCTTATTGACGACGAAACACAGAAATTGCATCGGATTTATATACAAAAGGCACAATGCCGACTTAAGTACAAGAAAACTAACTCTTCTTATTGTCTATGTTTTGAACCTTTCCTGTGACGCTAGTTATAGATTCCGATGCTTCACTTGAGGTTTACTGTGTCCCTCTAACGTTCTTATTGACGATGAAACACAGAAATGGCATCGGAGGTAATTACAAAGGGCACTATGGCGACTTAAGTACAAGGAATCTGACTCTTCTTACTGTCTATGTTTTGAACCATTCCTGTGACACTAGTTATAGATTCCGATGCTTCACCTCATTTTTACTGTATCCCTCTGACCTTCTTTTTGACGATGAAACACGGAAATTGCATCGGAATTAAATACAAAAGGCACAACGCCGACTTAAGTACAAGAAAACTGACTCTTCTTACTGTCTATGTTTGAACCATTCCTGTGACACTAGGTATAGATTCCGATGCTTCACTTCAGGTTTACTGTGTCCCTCTGACCTTCTTATTGACGATGAAACACTGAAATTGCATCGGAATTAAATACAAAAGGAACAATGCCGACTTAAGTACAAGAAAACTGTCTCATCTTACTGTCTATGTTTTGAACCACTCCTGTGACACTAGTTATAGATTCTGATGCTTCACTTCAGGTTCACTGAATCCCTCTGACGTTCTTATTGACGATGAAACACAGAAATTGCATTGGAATTAAATACAAAAGGCACAACGCCGACTTTAGTTTTTAGAAAACTGACTCATCTTACTGTCTATGTTTTGAACCATTCCTGTGACACTAGTTATGGATTGCGATGGTTAACTTCAGGTTTACTGTATCCCTCTGAATCCCTTATTGACGATGAAACACAGAAATTGCAACGGAATTAAATACAAAAGGCACAATGCCGACTTCAGTACAAGAAAACTGACTCTTTTTACTGTCTATGTTTGAACCATTCCTGTGACACTAGTTATAGATTCCGATGCTTCACTTCAGGTTTACTGTATTCCTCTGACCTCCTTATTGACGATGAAACACAGAAATTGCATCGGAATTAAATACAAAAGGCATAATGCCGACTTAAGTACAAGAAAACTGCCTCTTTTTACTGTCTATGTTTGAACCATTCAAGTGACACTTGTTATAGATTCCGATGCTTCACTTCAGGTTTTCTGTATCCTGCTGACCTTCTTATTGTTGATGGAACACAGATATTGCATCGGAATTAAATACAAAAGCCACAATGCCGACTTAAGTACAAGAAAACTGACTCTTCTTACTGTCTATGATTGAACCATTCCTGTGACACTAGTTATAGATTCCGATGCTTCACTTCAGGTTTACTGCATCCCTCTGACCTTCTTATTGACGACGAAACACAGAAATTGCATCGGATTTAAATACAAAAGGCACAATGCCGACTTAAGTACAAGAAAACTAACTCTTCTTATTGTCTATGTTTTGAACCTTTCCTGTGACGCTAGTTATAGATTCCGATGCTTCACTTGAGGTTTACTGTGTCCCTCTGACGATCTTATTGACGATGAAACACAGAAATGGCATCGGAGGTAATTACAAAGGGCACTATGGCGACTTAAGTACAAGGAATCTGACTCTTCTTACTGTCTATGTTTTGAACCATTCCTGTGACACTAGTTATAGATTCCGATGCTTCACTTCATTTTTACTGCATCCCTCTGACCTTCTTTTTGACGATGAAACACGGAAATTGCATCGGCATTAAATACAAAAGGCACAACGCCGGCTTAGGTACAAGAAAACTGACTCTTCTTACTGTCTATGTTTGAACCATTCCTGTGACACTAGGTATAGATTCCGATGCTTCACTTCAGGTTTACTGTGTCCCTCTGACCTTCTTATTGACGATGAAACACAGAAATGGCATCGGAATTAAATACGAAAGGCACAATGCCGACTTAAGTTCAGGCAAACTGACTCTTCTTACTGTCTATGCTTTGAACCATTCCTGTGACACTAGTTAAAGATTCCGATGCTTTACTCCAGGTTTAGTGTATCCCTCTGACCTTCTTATTGACGATGATACACAGAAATTGCTTCGGAATTAAATAAAAAATGCACAATGCCGACTTAAGTACAAGAGAACTGACTCTTCTTACTGTCTATGTTTTGAACCATTCCTGTGACACTAGATATAGTTTCCGATGCTTCACATCAGGTTTACTGTATCCCTCTGACCTCCTTATTGATGATGAAACACAGAAAATGCATCGGAATTAAATACAAAAAGCACAATGCAGACTTAAGTACAAGAAAACTGACTCCTCTTACTGTCTATGTTTTGAGCCATTCCTGTGACACTAGTTATAGATTCCGATGCTTCACTTCAGGTTTACTGTATCCCGCTGACCTTCTTATTGACGATGAACACAGAAATTGCATCGGAATTAAATACAAAATGCAGAATGCCGACTTAAGTACAAGAAAAATGACTCTTCTTTCTGTATATGCCTTGAACCATTCCTGTAACACTAGTTATAGATTCCGATGCTTCACTTCTGGTTTACTGTATCCCTCCGACCTTCGTATTGACGATTAAACACTGAAATTGCATCGGATTAAATACAAAAGGCACAATGCCGACTTAAGTACAAGAAAACTGTCTCATCTTACTGTCTATGTTTTGAACCACTTCTGTGACACTAGTTATAGATTCAGATGCTTCACTTCAGGTTCACTGTATCCCTCTGACGTTCTTATTGACGATGAAACACAGAAATTGCATTGGAATTAAATACAAAAGGCACAACGCCGACTTTAGTTTTTAGAAAACTGACTCATCTTACTGTCTATGTTTTGAACCATTCCTGTGACACTAGTTATGGATTGCGATGGTTAACTTCGGGTTTACTGTATCCCTCTGAATCCCTTATTGACGATGAAACACAGAAATTGCAACGGAATTAAATACAAAAGGCACAATGCCGACTTCAATACAAGAAAACTGACTCTTTTTACTGTCTATGTATTGAACCATTCCTGTGACACTAGTTATAGATTCCGATGCTTCACGTCAGGTTTACTGTATCCCTGTGACCTTCTTATTGACGATGAAACACAGAAATTGCTACGGAATTAAATACAAAAGGCACAATGCCGACTTAAGTAAACGAAAATTGACTCTTCTTACTGTCTATGATTGAACCATTCCTGTGACACTAGTTATAGATTCCGATGCTTCACTTCAGGTTTACTGCATCCCTCTGACCTTCTTGTTGACGATGAAACACAGAAAAGGCATCGGAATAAATACAAAAGGCACAATGCCGACTTAAGTACAAGAAAACTGACTCTTCTTATTGTCTATGTTTTGAACCATTCCTGTGACACTAGTTATAGATTCCGATGCTTCACTTCAGGTTTACTGTATTCCTCTGACCTCCTTATTGACGATGAAACACAGAAATTGCATCGGAATTAAATACAAAATGCATAATGCCGACTTAAGTACAAGAAAACTGACTCTTTTTACTGTCTATGTTTGAACCATTCAAGTGACACTTGTTATAGATTCCGATGCTTCACTTCAGGTTTTCTGTATCCTGCTGACCTTCTTATTGTTGATGGAACACAGATATTGCATCGGAATTAAATTCAAAAGCCACAATGCCGACTTAAGTACAAGAAAACTGACTCTTCTTACTGTCTATGATTGAACCATTCCTGTGACACTAGTTATAGATTCCGATGCTTCACTTCAGGTTTACTGCATCCCTCTGACCTTCTTATTGACGACGAAACACAGAAATTGCATCGGATTTATATACAAAAGGCACAATGCCGACTTAAGTACAAGAAAACTAACTCTTCTTATTGTCTATGTTTTGAACCTTTCCTGTGACGCTAGTTATAGATTCCGATGCTTCACTTGAAGTTTACTGTGTCCCTCTGACGTTCTTATTGACGATGAAACACAGAAATGGCATCGGAGGTAATTACAAAGGGCACTATGGCGACTTAAGTACAAGGAATCTGACTCTTCTTACTGTCTATGTTTTGAACCATTCCTGTGACACTAGTTATAGATTCCGATGCTTCACCTCATTTTTACTGTATCCCTCTGACCTTCTTTTTGACGATGAAACACGGAAATTGCATCGGAATTAAATACAAAAGGCACAACGCCGACTTAAGTACAAGAAAACTGACTCTTCTTACTGTCTATGTTTGAACCATTCCTGTGACACTAGGTATAGATTCCGATGCTTCACTTCAGGTTTACTGTGTCCCTCTGACCTTCTTATTGACGATGAAACACTGAAATTGCATCGGAATTAAATACAAAAGGAACAATGCCGACTTAAGTACAAGAAAACTTACTCTTCTTACTGTCTATGTTTTGAACCTTTCCTGTGACACTAGATATAGATTCCGATGCTTCACATCAGGTTTACTGTATCCCTCTGACCTTCTTATTGATGATGAAACACAGAAAATTCATCGGAATTAAATACAAAAAGCACAATGCAGACTTAAGTACAAGAAAACTGACTCCTCTTACTGTCTATGTTTTGAGACATTCCTGTGACACTAGTTATAGATTCCGATGCTTCACTTCAGGTTTACTGTATCCCTCCGACCTTCTTATTGACGATGAAACACAGAAACTGCATCGGAATTAAATACAAAAGGCGCAATGCCGACTTAAGTACAAGAAAACTGACTCTTCTTACTGTCTATGTTTTGAACCATTCCTGTGACACTAGTATAGATTCCGATGCTTCACTTCAGGTTCACTGTATCCCTCTGACCTTCTTATTGACGATGAAACACTGATATTGCATCGGAATTAAATACAAAAGGCACAATGCCGACTTAAGTACAAGAAAACTTACTCTTCTTACTGTCTATGTTTTGAACCTTTCCTGTGACACTAGATATAGATTCCGATGCTTCACATCAGGTTTACTGTACCCCTCTGACCTTCTTATTGATGATGAAACACAGAAAATTCATCGGAATTAAATACAAAAAGCACAATGCAGACTTAAGTACAAGAAAACTGACTCCTCTTACTGTCTATGTTTTGAGACATTCCTGTGACACTAGTTATAGATTCCGATGCTTCTCTTCAGGTTTACTGTATCCCTCCGACCTTCTTATTGACGATGAAACATTGAAATTGCTTCGGAATTAAATACAAAAGGCACAATGCCGACTTAAGTACAAGAAAACTGACTCTTCTTACTGTCTATATTTTAAACCATTCCTGTGACACTAGTTACAGATCCCGATGCTTCACTTTAGATTCACTGTATCCCTCTGACCTTCTTATTGACGATGAAACACTGAAATTGCATCGGAATTAAATACAAAAGGCACAATGCCGACTTAAGTACAAGAAACCTGACTCTTCTTACTGTCTATGTTTTGAACCATTCCTGTGACACTAGTTTAGATTCCGATGCTTCACTTCAGGTTCACTGTATCCCTCTGACCTTCTTATTGACGATGAAACACTGAAATTGCATCGGAATTAAATAAAAAAGGCACAATGCCGACTTAAGTACAAGAAAACTGACTCTTCTTACTGTCTATGATTTGAACCATTCCTGTGACACTAGTTATAGATTCCGATGCTTCACTCCAGGTTCACTGTATCCCTCTGACGTTCTTATTGACGATGAAACACAGAAAAGGCATCGGAATTAAATACAAAAGGCACAATGCCGACTTAAGTACAAGAAAACTGACTCTTCTTACTGTCTATGATTGAACCATTCCTGTGAAACTAGTTATAGATTCCGATGCTTCACTTCAGGTTTACTGCATCCCTCTGACCTTCTTATTGACGACGAAACACAGAAATTGCATCGGATTTAAATACAAAAGGCACAATGCCGACTTAAGTACAAGAAAACTAACTCTTCTTATTGTCTATGTTTTGAACCTTTCCTGTGACGCTAGTTATAGATTCCGATGCTTCACTTGAGGTTTACTGTGTCCCTCTGACGTTCTTATTGACGATGAAACACAGAAATGGCGTCGGAGGTAATTACAAAGGGCAATATGGCGACTTAAGTACAAGGAATCTGACTCTTCTTACTGGCTATGTTTTGAACCATTCCTGTGACACTAGTTATAGATTCCGATGCTTCACTTCATTTTTACTGTATCCCACTGACCTTCTTTTTGACGATGAAACACGGAAATTGCATCGGAATTAAATACAAAAGGCACAACGCCGACTTAAGTACAAGAAAACTGACTCTTCTTACTGTCTATGTTTGAACCATTCCTGTGACACTAGGTATAGATTCCGATGCTTCACTTCAGGTTTACTGTGTCCCTCTGACCTTCTTATTGACGATGAAACACAGAAATTGCATCGGAATTAAATACAAAAGGCGCAATGCCGACTTAAGTACAAGAAAACTGACTCTTCTTACTGTCTATGTTTTGAACCATTCCTGTGACACTAGTATAGATTCCGATGCTTCACTTCAGGTTCACTGTATCCCTCTGACTTTCTTATTGACGATGAAACACTGAAATTGCATCGGAATTAAATACAAAAGGCACAATGCCGACTTAAGTACAAGAAAACTTACTCTTCTTACTGTCTATGTTTTGAACCTTTCCTGTGACACTAGATATAGATTCCGATGCTTCACATCAGGTTTACTGTATCCCTCTGACCTTCTTATTGATGATGAAACACAGAAAATTCATCGGAATTAAATACAAAAAGCACAATGCAGACTTAAGTACAAGAAAACTGACTCCTCTTACTGTCTATGTTTTGAGACATTCCTGTGACACTAGTTATAGATTCCGATGCTTCACTTCAGGTTTACTGTATCCCTCCGACCTTCTTATTGACGATGAAACATTGAAATTGCTTCGGAATTAAATACAAAAGGCACAATGCCGATTTAAGTACAAGAAAACTGACTCTTCTCACTGTCTATATTTTAAACCATTCCTGTGACACTAGTTACAGATCCCGATGCTTCACTTCAGATTCACTGTATCCCTCTGACCTTCTTATTGACGATGAAACACTGAAATTGCATCGGAATTAAATACAAAAGGCACAATGCCGACTTAAGTACAAGAAACCTGACTCTTCTTACTGTCTATGTTTTAAACCATTCCTGTGACACTAGTATAGATTCCGATGCTTCCCTTCAGGTTCACTGTATCCCTCTGACCTTCTTATTGACGATGAAACACTGAAATTGCTTCGGAATTAAATAAAAAAGGCACAATGCCGACCTAAGTACAAGAAGACTGACTCTTCTTACTGTCTATGATTTGAACCATTCCTGTGACACTAGTTATAGATTCCGATGCTTCACTTCAGGTTTACTGCATCCCTCTGACCTTCTTATTGACGATGAAACACAGAAAAGGCATCGGAATAAATACAAAAGGCACAATGCCGACTTAAGTACAAGAAAACTGACTCTTCTTATTGTCTATGTTTTGAACCATTCCCTGTGACACTAGTTATAGATTCCGATGCTTCACTTCAGGTTTACTGTATTCCTCTGACCTCCTTATCGACGATGAAACACAGAAATTGCATCGGAATTAAATACAAAATGCATAATGGCGACTTAAGTACAAGAAAACTGATTCTTTTTACTGTCTATGTTTGAACCATTCAAGTGACACTTGCTATTGATTCCGATGCTTCACTTCAGGTTTTCTGTATCCTGCTGACCTTCTTATTGTTGATGGAACACAGATATTGCATCGGAATTAAATACAAAAGCTACAATGCCGACTTAAGTACAAGAAAACTGACTCTTCTTACTGTCTATGATTGAACCATTCCTGTGACACTAGTTATAGATTCCGATGCTTCACTTCAGGTTTACTGCATCCCTCTGACCTTCTTATTGACGACGAAACACAGAAATTGCATCGGATTTAAATACAAAAGGCACAATGCCGACTTAAGTACAAGAAAACTAACTCCTCTTATTGTCTATGTTTTCAACCTTTCCTGTGACGCTAGTTATAGATTCCGATGCTTCACTTGAGGTTTACTGTGTCCCTCTGACGTTCTTATTGACGATGAAACACAGAAATGGCATCGGAGGTAATTACAAAGGGCACTATGGCGACTTAAGTACAAGAAAACTTACTCTTCTTACTGTCTATGTTTTGAACCTTTCCTGTGACACTAGATATAGATTCCGATGCTTCACATCAGGTTTACTGTACCCCTCTGACCTTCTTATTGATGATGAAACACAGAAAATTCATCGGAATTAAATACAAAAAGCACAATGCAGACTTAAGTACAAGAAAACTGACTCCTCTTACTGTCTATGTTTTGAGACATTCCTGTGACACTAGTTATAGATTCCGATGCTTCTCTTCAGGTTTACTGTATCCCTCCGACCTTCTTATTGACGATGAAACATTGAAATTGCTTCGGAATTAAATACAAAAGGCACAATGCCGACTTAAGTACAAGAAAACTGACTCTTCTTACTGTCTATATTTTAAACCATTCCTGTGACACTAGTTACAGATCCCGATGCTTCACTTTAGATTCACTGTATCCCTCTGACCTTCTTATTGACGATGAAACACTGAAATTGCATCGGAATTAAATACAAAAGGCACAATGCCGACTTAAGTACAAGAAACCTGACTCTTCTTACTGTCTATGTTTTGAACCATTCCTGTGACACTAGTTTAGATTCCGATGCTTCACTTCAGGTTCACTGTATCCCTCTGACCTTCTTATTGACGATGAAACACTGAAATTGCATCGGAATTAAATAAAAAAGGCACAATGCCGACTTAAGTACAAGAAAACTGACTCTTCTTACTGTCTATGATTTGAACCATTCCTGTGACACTAGTTATAGATTCCGATGCTTCACTCCAGGTTCACTGTATCCCTCTGACGTTCTTATTGACGATGAAACACAGAAAAGGCATCGGAATTAAATACAAAAGGCACAATGCCGACTTAAGTACAAGAAAACTGACTCTTCTTACTGTCTATGATTGAACCATTCCTGTGAAACTAGTTATAGATTCCGATGCTTCACTTCAGGTTTACTGCATCCCTCTGACCTTCTTATTGACGACGAAACACAGAAATTGCATCGGATTTAAATACAAAAGGCACAATGCCGACTTAAGTACAAGAAAACTAACTCTTCTTATTGTCTATGTTTTGAACCTTTCCTGTGACGCTAGTTATAGATTCCGATGCTTCACTTGAGGTTTACTGTGTCCCTCTGACGTTCTTATTGACGATGAAACACAGAAATGGCGTCGGAGGTAATTACAAAGGGCAATATGGCGACTTAAGTACAAGGAATCTGACTCTTCTTACTGGCTATGTTTTGAACCATTCCTGTGACACTAGTTATAGATTCCGATGCTTCACTTCATTTTTACTGTATCCCACTGACCTTCTTTTTGACGATGAAACACGGAAATTGCATCGGAATTAAATACAAAAGGCACAACGCCGACTTAAGTACAAGAAAACTGACTCTTCTTACTGTCTATGTTTGAACCATTCCTGTGACACTAGGTATAGATTCCGATGCTTCACTTCAGGTTTACTGTGTCCCTCTGACCTTCTTATTGACGATGAAACACAGAAATTGCATCGGAATTAAATACAAAAGGCGCAATGCCGACTTAAGTACAAGAAAACTGACTCTTCTTACTGTCTATGTTTTGAACCATTCCTGTGACACTAGTATAGATTCCGATGCTTCACTTCAGGTTCACTGTATCCCTCTGACTTTCTTATTGACGATGAAACACTGAAATTGCATCGGAATTAAATACAAAAGGCACAATGCCGACTTAAGTATAAGAAAACTTACTCTTCTTACTGTCTATGTTTTGAACCTTTCCTGTGACACTAGATATAGATTCCGATGCTTCACATCAGGTTTACTGTATCCCTCTGACCTTCTTATTGATGATGAAACACAGAAAATTCATCGGAATTAAATACAAAAAGCACAATGCAGACTTAAGTACAAGAAAACTGACTCCTCTTACTGTCTATGTTTTGAGACATTCCTGTGACACTAGTTATAGATTCCGATGCTTCACTTCAGGTTTACTGTATCCCTCCGACCTTCTTATTGACGATGAAACATTGAAATTGCTTCGGAATTAAATACAAAAGGCACAATGCCGATTTAAGTACAAGAAAACTGACTCTTCTTACTGTCTATATTTTAAACCATTCCTGTGACACTAGTTACAGATCCCGATGCTTCACTTCAGATTCACTGTATCCCTCTGACCTTCTTATTGACGATGAAACACTGAAATTGCATCGGAATTAAATACAAAAGGCACAATGCCGACTTAAGTACAAGAAACCTGACTCTTCTTACTGTCTATGTTTTAAACCATTCCTGTGACACTAGTATAGATTCCGATGCTTCCCTTCAGGTTCACTGTATCCCTCTGACCTTCTTATTGACGATGAAACACTGAAATTGCTTCGGAATTAAATAAAAAAGGCACAATGCCGACCTAAGTACAAGAAGACTGACTCTTCTTACTGTCTATGATTTGAACCATTCCTGTGACACTAGTTATAGATTCCGATGCTTCACTTCAGGTTTACTGCATCCCTCTGACCTTCTTATTGACGATGAAACACAGAAAAGGCATCGGAATAAATACAAAAGGCACAATGCCGACTTAAGTACAAGAAAACTGACTCTTCTTATTGTCTATGTTTTGAACCATTCCCTGTGACACTAGTTATAGATTCCGATGCTTCACTTCAGGTTTACTGTATTCCTCTGACCTCCTTATCGACGATGAAACACAGAAATTGCATCGGAATTAAATACAAAATGCATAATGGCGACTTAAGTACAAGAAAACTGATTCTTTCTACTGTCTATGTTTGAACCATTCAAGTGACACTTGCTATTGATTCCGATGCTTCACTTCAGGTTTTCTGTATCCTGCTGACCTTCTTATTGTTGATGGAACACAGATATTGCATCGGAATTAAATACAAAAGCTACAATGCCGACTTAAGTACAAGAAAACTGACTCTTCTTACTGTCTATGATTGAACCATTCCTGTGACACTAGTTATAGATTCCGATGCTTCACTTCAGGTTTACTGCATCCCTCTGACCTTCTTATTGACGACGAAACACAGAAATTGCATCGGATTTAAATACAAAAGGCACAATGCCGACTTAAGTACAAGAAAACTAACTCCTCTTATTGTCTATGTTTTCAACCTTTCCTGTGACGCTAGTTATAGATTCCGATGCTTCACTTGAGGTTTACTGTGTCCCTCTGACGTTCTTATTGACGATGAAACACAGAAATGGCATCGGAGGTAATTACAAAGGGCACTATGGCGACTTAAGTACAAGGAATCTGACTCTTCTTACTGTCTATGTTTTGAACCATTCCTGTGACACTAGTTATAGATTCCGATGCTTCACTTCATTTTTACTGTATCCCTCTGACCTTCTTTTTGACGATGAAACACGGAAATTGCATCGGAATAAATTCAAAAGGCACAACGCCGACTTAAGTACAAGAAAAGTGACTCTTCTTACTGTCTATGTTTGAACCATTCCTGTGACACTAGGTATAGATTCCGATGCTTCACTTCAGGTTTACTGTGTCCCTCTGACCTTCTTATTGACGATGAAACACAGAAATTGCATCGGAATTAAATACAAAAGGCGCAATGCCGACTTAAGTACAAGAAAACTGACTCTTCTTACTGTCTATGTTTTGAACCATTCCTGTGACACTAGTATAGATTCCGATGCTTCACTTCAGGTTCACTGTATCCCTCTGACCTTCTTATTGACGATGAAACACTGAAATTGCATCGGAATTAAATACAAAAGGCACAATGCCGACTTACGTACAAGAAAACTTACTCTTCTTACTGTCTATGTTTTGAACCTTTCCTGTGACACTAGATATAGATTCCGATGCTTCACATCAGGTTTACTGTATCCCTCTGACCTTCTTATTGATGATGAAACACAGAAAATTCATCGGAATTAAATACAAAAAGCACAATGCAGACTTAAGTACAAGAAAACTGACTCCTCTTACTGTCTATGTTTTGAGACATTCCTGTGACACTAGTTATAGATTCCGATGCTTCACTTCAGGTTTACTGTATCCCTCCGACCTTCTTATTGACGATGAAACATTGAAATTGCTTCGGAATTAAATACAAAAGGCACAATGCCGACTTAAGTACAAGAAAACTGACTCTTCTTACTGTCTATATTTTAAACAATTCCTGTGACACTAGTTACAGATCCCGATGCTTCACTTTAGATTCACTGTATCCCACTGACCTTCTTATTGACGATGAAACACTGAAATTGCATCGGAATTAAATACAAAAGGCACAATGCCGACTTAAGTACAAGAAACCTGACTCTTCTTACTGTCTATGTTTTGAACCATTCCTGTGACACTAGTATAGATTCCGATGCTTCACTTCAGGTTCACTGTATCCCTCTGACCTTCTTACTGACGATGAAACACTGAAATTGCATCGGAATTAAATAAAAAAGGCACAATGCCGACTTAAGTACAAGAAAACTGACTCTTCTTACTGTCTATGATTTGAACCATTCCTGTGACACTAGTTATAGATTCCGATGCTTCACTTCTGGTTCACTGTATCCCTCTGACGTTCTTATTGACGATGAAACACAGAAAAGGCATCGGAATTAAATACAAAAGGCACAATGCCGACTTAAGTACAAGAAAACTGACTCTTCTTACTGTCTATGATTGAACCATTCCTGTGACACTAGTTATAGATTCCGATGCTTCACTTCAGGTTTACTGCATCACTCTGACCTTCTTATTGACGACGAAACACAGAAATTGCATCGGATTTAAATACAAAAGGCACAATGCCGACTTAAGTACAAGAAAACTAACTCTTCTTATTGTCTATGTTTTGAACCTTTCCTGTGACGCTAGTTATAGATTCCGATGCTTCACTTGAGGTTTACTGTGTCCCTCTGACGTTCTTATTGACGATGAAACACAGAAATGGCATCGGAGGTAATTACAAAGGGCACTATGGCGACTTAAGTACAAGGAATCTGACTCTTCTTACTGTCTATGTTTTGAACCATTCCTGTGACACTAGTTATAGATTCCGATGCTTCACTTCATTTTTACTGTATCCCACTGGCCTTCTTTTTGACGATGAAACACGGAAATTGCATCGGAATTAAATACAAAAGGCACAACGCCGACTTAAGTACAAGAAAACTGACTCTTCTTACTGTCTATGTTTGAACCATTCCTGTGACACTAGGTATAGATTCCGATGCTTCACTTCAGGTTTACTGTGTCCCTCTGACCTTCTTATTGACGATGAAACACAGAAATTGCATCGGAATTAAATACAAAAGGCGCAATGCCGACTTAAGTACAAGAAAACTGACTCTTCTTACTGTCTATGTTTTGAACCATTCCTGTGACACTAGTATAGATTCCGATGCTTCACTTCAGGTTCACTGTATCCCTCTGACCTTCTTATTGACGATGAAACACTGAAATTGCATCGGAATTAAATACAAAAGGCACAATGCCGACTTAAGTACAAGAAAACTTACTCTTCTTACTGTTTTTTTTTGAACCTTTCCTGTGACACTAGATATAGATTCCGATGCTTCACATCAGGTTTACTGTATCCCTCTGACCTTCTTATTGATGATGAAACACAGAAAATTCATCGGAATTAAATACAAAAAGCACAATGCAGACTGAAGTACAAGAAAACTGACTCCTCTTACTGTCTATGATTTGAGACATTCCTGTGACACTAGTTATAGATTCCGATGCTTCACTTCAGGTTTACTGTATCCCTCCGACCTTCTTATTGACGGTGAAACATTGAAATTGCTTCGGAATTAAATACAAAAGGCACAATGCCGACTTAAGTACAAGAAAACTGACTCTTCTTACTGTCTATATTTTAAACCATTCCTGTGACACTAGTTACAGATCCCGATGCTTCACTTCAGATTCACTGTATTCCTCTGACCTTCTTATTGACGATGAAACACTGAAATTGCATCGGAATTAAATACAAAAATCACAATGCCGACTTAAGTACAAGAAACCTGACTCTTCTTACTGTCTATGTTTTGAACCATTCCTGTGACACTAGTATAGATTCCGATGCTTCACTTCAGGTTCACCGTATCCCTCTGACCTTCTTATTGACGATGAAACACTGAAATTGCATCGGAATTAAATAAAAAAGGCACAATGCCGACTTAAGTACAAGAAAACTGACTCTTCTTACTGTCTATGATTTGAACCATTCCTGTGACACTAGTTATAGATTCCGATGCTTCACTTCAGGTTCATTGTATCCCTCTGACGTTCTTATTGACGATGAAACACAGAAAAGGCATCGGAATTAAATACAAAAGGCACAATGCCGACTTAAGTACAAGAAAACTGACTCTTCTTATTGTCTATGGTTTGAACCATTCCTGTGACACTAGTTATAGATTCCGATGCTTCACTTCAGGTTCACTGTATCCCCCTGACCTTCTTATTGACGATGAAACACTGAAATTGCATCCGAATTAAATACAAAAGGCACAATGCCGACTTAAGTACAAGAAAACTAACTCCTCTTATTGTCTATGTTTTCAACCTTTCCTGTGACGCTAGTTATAGATTCCGATGCTTCACTTGAGGTTTACTGTGTCCCTCTGACGTTCTTATTGACGATGAAACACAGAAATGGCATCGGAGGTAATTACAAAGGGCACTATGGCGACTTAAGTACAAGGAATCTGACTCTTCTTACTGTCTATGTTTTGAACCATTCCTGTGACACTAGTTATAGATTCCGATGCTTCACTTCAGGTTTACTGTATTCCTCTGACCTCCTTATCGACGATGAAACACAGAAATTGCATCGGAATTAAATACAAAATGCATAATGGCGACTTAAGTACAAGAAAACTGATTCTTTTTACTGTCTATGTTTGAACCATTCAAGTGACACTTGCTATTGATTCCGATGCTTCACTTCAGGTTTTCTGTATCCTGCTGACCTTCTTATTGTTGATGGAACACAGATATTGCATCGGAATTAAATACAAAAGCTACAATGCCGACTTAAGTACAAGAAAACTGACTCTTCTTACTGTCTATGATTGAACCATTCCTGTGACACTAGTTATAGATTCCGATGCTTCACTTCAGGTTTACTGCATCCCTCTGACCTTCTTATTGACGACGAAACACAGAAATTGCATCGGATTTAAATACAAAAGGCACAATGCCGACTTAAGTACAAGAAAACTAACTCCTCTTATTGTCTATGTTTTCAACCTTTCCTGTGACGCTAGTTATAGATTCCGATGCTTCACTTGAGGTTTACTGTGTCCCTCTGACGTTCTTATTGACGATGAAACACAGAAATGGCATCGGAGGTAATTACAAAGGGCACTATGGCGACTTAAGTACAAGGAATCTGACTCTTCTTACTGTCTATGTTTTGAACCATTCCTGTGACACTAGTTATAGATTACGATGCTTCACTTCATTTTTACTGTATCCCTCTGACCTTCTTTTTGACGATGAAACACGGAAATTGCATCGGAATTAAATACAAAAGGCACAACGCCGACTTAAGTACAAGAAAAGTGACTCTTCTTACTGTCTATGTTTGAACCATTCCTGTGACACTAGGTATAGATTCCGATGCTTCACTTCAGGTTTACTGTGTCCCTCTGACCTTCTTATTGACGATGAAACACAGAAATTGCATCGGAATTAAATACAAAAGGCGCAATGCCGACTTAAGTACAAGAAAACTGACTCTTCTTACTGACTATGTTTTGAACCATTCCTGTGACACTAGTATAGATTCCGATGCTTCACTTCAGGTTCACTGTATCCCTCTGACCTTCTTATTGACGATGAAACACTGAAATTGCATCGGAATTAAATACAAAAGGCACAATGCCGACTTAAGTACAAGAAAACTTACTCTTCTTACTGTCTATGTTTTGAACCTTTCCTGTGACACTAGATATAGATTCCGATGCTTCACATCAGGTTTACTGTATCCCTCTGACCTTCTTATTGATGATGAAACACAGAAAATTCATCGGAATTAAATACAAAAAGCACAATGCAGACTAAAGTACAAGAAAACTGACTCCTCTTACTGTCTATGTTTTGAGACATTCCTGTGACACTAGTTATAGATTCCGATGCTTCACTTCAGGTTTACTGTATCCCTCCGACCTTCTTATTGACGATGAAACATTGAAATTGCTTCGGAATTAAATACAAAAGGCACAATGCCGACTTAAGTACAAGAAAACTGACTCTTCTTACTGTCTATATTTTAAACAATTCCTGTGACACTAGTTACAGATCCCGATGCTTCACTTTAGATTCACTGTATCCCACTGACCTTCTTATTGACGATGAAACACTGAAATTGCATCGGAATTAAATACAAAAGGCACAATGCCGACTTAAGTACAAGAAACCTGACTCTTCTTACTGTCTATGTTTTGAACCATTCCTGTGACACTAGTATAGATTCCGATGCTTCACTTCAGGTTCACTGTATCCCTCTGACCTTCTTACTGACGATGAAACACTGAAATTGCATCGGAATTAAATAAAAAAGGCACAATGCCGACTTAAGTACAAGAAAACTGACTCTTCTTACTGTCTATGATTTGAACCATTCCTGTGACACTAGTTATAGATTCCGATGCTTCACTTCAGGTTCACTGTATCCCTCTGACGTTCTTATTGACGATGAAACACAGAAAAGGCATCGGAATTAAATACAAAAGGCACAATGCCGACTTAAGTACAAGAAAACTGACTCTTCTTACTGTCTATGATTGAACCATTCCTGTGACACTAGTTATAGATTCCGATGCTTCACTTCAGGTTTACTGCATCACTCTGACCTTCTTATTGACGACGAAACACAGAAATTGCATCGGATTTAAATACAAAAGGCACAATGCCGACTTAAGTACAAGAAAACTAACTCTTCTTATTGTCTATGTTTTGAACCTTTCCTGTGACGCTAGTTATAGATTCCGATGCTTCACTTGAGGTTTACTGTGTCCCTCTGACGTTCTTATTGACGATGAAACACAGAAATGGCATCGGAGGTAATTACAAAGGGCACTATGGCGACTTAAGTACAAGGAATCTGACTCTTCTTACTGTCTATGTTTTGAACCATTCCTGTGACACTAGTTATAGATTCCGATGCTTCACTTCATTTTTACTGTATCCCACTGGCCTTCTTTTTGACTATGAAACACGGAAATTGCATCGGAATTAAATACAAAAGGCACAACGCCGACTTAAGTACAAGAAAACTGACTCTTCTTACTGTCTATGTTTGAACCATTCCTGTGACACTAGGTATAGATTCCGATGCTTCACTTCAGGTTTACTGTGTCCCTCTGACCTTCTTATTGACGATGAAACACAGAAATTGCATCGGAATTAAATACAAAAGGCGCAATGCCGACTTAAGTACAAGAAAACTGACTCTTCTTACTGTCTATGTTTTGAACCATTCCTGTGACACTAGTATAGATTCCGATGCTTCACTTCAGGTTCACTGTATCCCTCTGACCTTCTTATTGACGATGAAACACTGAAATTGCATCGGAATTAAATACAAAAGGCACAATGCCGACTTAAGTACAAGAAAACTTACTCTTCTTACTGTTTTTTTTTTGAACCTTTCCTGTGACACTAGATATAGATTCCGATGCTTCACATCAGGTTTACTGTATCCCTCTGACCTTCTTATTGATGATGAAACACAGAAAATTCATCGGAATTAAATACAAAAAGCGCAATGCAGACTGAAGTACAAGAAAACTGACTCCTCTTACTGTCTATGATTTGAGACATTCCTGTGACACTAGTTATAGATTCCGATGCTTCACTTCAGGTTTACTGTATCCCTCCGACCTTCTTATTGACGGTGAAACATTGAAATTGCTTCGGAATTAAATACAAAAGGCACAATGCCGACTTAAGTACAAGAAAACTGACTCTTCTTACTGTCTATATTTTAAACAATTCCTGTGACACTAGTTACAGATCCCGATGCTTCACTTCAGATTCACTGTATTCCTCTGACCTTCTTATTGACGATGAAACACTGAAATTGCATCGGAATTAAATACAAAAGGCACAATGCCGACTTAAGTACAAGAAACCTGACTCTTCTTACTGTCTATGTTTTGAACCATTCCTGTGACACTAGTATAGATTCCGATGCTTCACTTCAGGTTCACCGTATCCCTCTGACCTTCTTATTGACGATGAAACACTGAAATTGCATCGGAATTAAATAAAAAAGGCACAATGCCGACTTAAGTATAAGAAAACTGACTCTTCTTACTGTCTATGATTTGAACCATTCCTGTGACACTAGTTATAGATTCCGATGCTTCACTTCAGGTTCATTGTATCCCTCTGACGTTCTTATTGACGATGAAACACAGAAAAGGCATCGGAATTAAATACAAAAGGCACAATGGCGACTTAAGTACAAGAAAACTGACTCTTCTTATTGTCTATGGTTTGAACCATTCCTGTGACACTAGTTATAGATTCCGATGCTTCACTTCAGGTTCACTGTATCCCCCTGACCTTCTTATTGACGATGAAACACTGAAATTGCATCCGAATTAAATACAAAAGGCACAATGCCGACTTAAGTACAATAAAACTGACTCTTCTTACTGTCTATGATTTGAACCATTCCTGTGAAACTAGTTATAGATTCCGATGATTCACTTCAGGTTCACTGTATCCATCTGACGTTCTTATTGACGATGAAACACAGAAATTGCATTGGAATTAATTACAAAAGGCACAACGCTGACTTTAGTACAAGAAAACTGACTCTTCTTACTGTCTATGTTTGAACCATTCCTGTGACACAAGTCATAGATTCCGATGCTTCACTTCAGGTTTACTGTATTCCTCTGACCTCCTTATTGACGATGAAACACAGTAATTGCATCTGAATAAAATACAAAAGGCACAATGCCGACTTAAGTAAAAGAAAACTTACTCCTCTTACTGTCTATGCCTTGAACCATTCCTGTGACACTAGTTATAGTTTCCGATGCTTCACTTCAGGTTTACTGTATCCCTCCGACCTTCTTATTAACGATGAAACACTGAAATTGCATCGGAATTAAATACAAAAGGCACAATGCCGACTTAAGTACATGAAAACTGACTCTTCTTACTGTCTATGATTTGAACCCTACCTGTGACACTAGTTATAGATTTCGATGCTTCACTTCAGGTTCACTGTATCCCTCTGACGATCTTATTGACGATGAAACACAGAAATTGCATTGGAATTAAATACAAAAGGCACAACGCCTACTTTAGTACAAGAAAACTGACTCTTCTTACTGTCTATGTTTTGAACCATTCCTGTGACACTAGTTATAAATTCCGATGCTTCACGTCAGGTTTACTGTATCCCTCTGACCTCCTTATTGACGATGAAACACAGAAATTGCATCGGAACTAAATACAAAAGGCACAATGCCGACTTAAGAACAAGAAAACTGACTCTTTTTACTGTCTATGTTTGAACCATTCCTGTGACACTAGTTATAGATTCCGATGCTTCACTTCAGGTTTACTGTATCCCTCTGACCTTCTTATTGTTGATGAAACACAGAAATTGCATCGGAATTAAATACAAAAGGCACAATGCCGACTTAAGTACAAGAAAACTGACTCTTCTTACTGTCTATGATTTGAACCATTCCTGTGACACTAGATATAGATTCCGATGCATAACTTCAGGTTTACTGTATCCCTCTGACCTTCTTATTGTTGATGAAACACAGAAATTGCATCGGAATTAAATACAAAAGGCACAATGCCGACTTAAGTACAAGAAAACTGACTCTTCTTACTGTCTATGTTTTCAACCATTCCTGTGACACTAGTTATAGATTCCGATGCTTCACTTCAATTTTAATTTATCCCTCTGACCTTCTTATTGACGATGAAACTCTGAAATTGCAACGGAATTTAATACAAAAGGCACAATGCCGACTTAAGTGCAAGAAAACTGACACTTCTTATTGTCTATGTTTTGAACCATTCCTGTGACACTAGTTATAGATTCCGATGCTTCACTTCATGTTTTCTGTATCCCTCTTACCTTCTTATTGACGATGAAACACAGAAATTGCATCGGAATTTATTACAAAAGGCACAATGCCGACTTAAGTACAAGAAAACTGACTCTTCTTACTGTCTATGCTTTTGAACCATTCCTGTGACACTAGTTATAGATTCCGATGCTTCACTTCATGTTTCCTGTATCCCTCTGACCTTCTTATTGACGATGATACACAGAAATTGCTAAGGAATTAAATAAAAAATGCACGATGCCAACATAAGTACAAGAAAACTGACTCTTCTTACTGTCTATGTTTTGAACCATTCCTGTGACACTAGATATAGATTCCGATGCTTCACATCAGATTTACTGTATCCCTCTGACCTTCTTATTGATGATGAAACACAGAAAATGCATCGGAATTAAATACAAAAAGCACAATGCAGACTTAAGTACAAGAAAACTGAGTCCTTATACTGTCTATGTTTTGAGCCATTCCTGTGACACTAGTTATAGATTCCGATGCTTCACTTCAGGTTTACTGTATCCCTCTGACCTTCTTATTGACGATGAACACAGAAATAGCATCGGATTGTAATACAAAAGGCGCAATGCCGTCTTAAGTACAAGAAAACTGACTCTTCTTACTGTCTATGCCTTGAACCATTCCTGTGACACTAGTTATTGATTCCGATGCTTCACTTCAGGTTTACTGTATCCATCCGACCTTCTTATTGACGACGAAACACTGAAATTGCAACGGAATTAAATACAAAAGGCACAATGCCGACTTAAGTACAAGAAAACTGCCTCATCTTACTGTCTATGTTTTGAACCACTCCTGTGACACTAGTTATAGATTCTGATGCTTCACTTCAGGTTCACTGTATCCCTCTGACGTTCTTATTGACGATGAAACACAGAAATTGCATTGGAATTAAATACAAAAGGCACAACGCCGACTTTAGTTTATAGAAAACTGACTCATCTTACTGTCTATGTTTTGAACCATTCCTGTGACACTAGTTATAGATTCCGATGGTTCACTTCAGGTTTACTGTATCCCTCTGACCCCCTTATTGACGATGAAACACAGAAATTGCATCGGAATTAAATACAAAAGGCACAATGCCGACTTAAGTACAAGAAAACTGACTCTTTTTACTGTCTATGTTTGAACCATTCCTGTGACACTAGTTATAGATTCCGATGCTTCACTTCAGGTTTACTGTATCCCTCTGACCTTCATATTGTTGATGAAACACAGAAATTGCATCGGAATTAAATACAAAAAGCACAATGTCGACTTAAGTACAAGAAAACTGACTCTTCTTACTGTCTTTGTTTTGAACCATTCCTGTGACACTAGTTATAGATTCCGATGCTTCACTTCAGGTTTACTGTATCCCTCCGACCTTCTTATTGACGATGAAACACTGAAATTGCATCGGAATTAAATACAAAAGGCACAATGCCGACTTAAGTACAAGAAAACTGACTCTTCTTACTGTCTATGTTTTGAACCATTCTTGTGACACTAGTTACAGATTCAGATGCTTCACTTCAGATTCACTGTATCCCTCTGACCTTCTTATTGACGATGGAACACTGAAATTGCATCGGAATTAAATACAAAAGGCACAATGCCGACTTAAGTACAAGAAAACTGACTCTTCTTACTGTCTATGATTTGAACCATTCCTGTGACACTAGTTATAGATTTCGATGCTTCACTTCAGGTTCACTGTATCCCTCTGACGATCTTATTGACGATGAAACACAGAAATTGCATTGGAATTAAATACAAAAGGCACAACGCCGACTTTAGTACAAGAAAACTGACTCTTCTTACTGTCTATGTTTTGAACCATTCCTGTGACACTAGTTATAAATTCCGATGCTTCACTTCAGGTTTACTGTATCCCTCTGACCTCCTTATTGACGATGAAACACAGAAATTGCATCGGAACTAAATACAAAAGGCACAATGCCGACTTAAGTACAAGAAAACTGACTCTTTTTACTGTCTATGTTTGAACCATTCCTGTGACACTAGTTATAGATTCCGATGCATCACTTCAGGTTTACTGTATCCCTCTGACCTTCTTATTGTTGATGAAACACAGAAATTGCATCGGAATTAAATACAAAAGGCACAATGCAGACTTAAGTACAAGAAAACTGACTCTTCTTACTGTCTATGATTTGAACCATTCCTGTGACACTAGATATAGATTCCGATGCATAACTTCAGGTTTACTGTATCCCTCTGACCTTCTTATTGTTGATGAAACACAGAAATTGCATCGGAATTAAATACAAAAGGCACAATGCCGACTTAAGTACGAGAAAACTGACTCTTCTTACTGTCTATGTTTTCAACCATTCCTGTGACACTAGTTATAGATTCCGATGCTTCACTTCATTTTTAATTTATCCCTCTGACCTTCTTATTGACGATGAAACACTGAAATTGCAACGGAATTTAATACAAAAGGCACAATGCCGACTTAAGTACAAGAAAACTGACACTTCTTATTGTCTATGTTTTGAACCATTCCTGTGACACTAGTTATAGATTCCGATGCTTCACTTCATGTTTTCTGTATCCCTCTTACCTTCTTATTGACGATGAAACACAGAAATTGCATCGGAATTTATTACAAAAGGCACAATGCCGACTTAAGTACAAGAAAACTGACTCTTCTTACTGTCTATGCTTTTGAACCATTCCTGTGACACTAGTTATAGATTCCGATGCTTCACTTCATGTTTCCTGTATCCCTCTGACCTTCTTATTGACGATGATACACAGAAATTGCTTCGGAATTAAATAAAAAATGCACGATGCCAACATAAGTCCAAGAAAACTGACTCTTCTTACTGTCTATGTTTTGAACCATTCCTGTGACACTAGATATAGATTCCGATGCTTCACATCAGATTTACTGTATCCCTCTGACCTTCTTATTGATGATGAAACACAGAAAATGCATCGGAATTAAATACAAGAAGCACAATGCAGACTTAAGTACAAGAAAACTGAGTCCTCTTACTGTCTATGTTTTGAGCCATTCCTGTGACACTAGTTATAGATTCAATGCTTCACTTCAGGTTTACTGTATCCCTCTGACCTTCTTATTGACGATGAACACAGAAATAGCATCGGAATTTAATACAAAAGGCGCAATGCCGTCTTAAGTACAAGAAAACTGACTCTTCTTACTGTCTATGCCTTGAACCATTCCTGTGACACTAGTTATTGATTCCGATGCTTCACTTCAGGTTTACTGTATCCATCCGACCTTCTTATTGACGATGAAACACTGAAATTGCGACGGAATTAAATACAAAAGGCACAATGCCGACTTAAGTACAAGAAAAATGCCTCATCTTACTGTCTATGTTTTGAACCACTCCTGTGACACTAGTTATAGATTCTGATGCTTCACTTCAGGTTCACTGTATCCCTCTGACGTTCTTATTGACGATGAAACACAGAAATTGCATTGGAATAAAATACAAAAGGCACAACGCCGACTTTAGTTTATAGAAAACTGACTCATCTTACTGTCTATGTTTTGAACCATCCCTGTGACACTAGTTATAGATTCCGATGGTTCACTTCAGGTTTACTGTATCCCTCTGACCCCCTTATTGACGATGAAACACAGAAATTGCATCGGAATTAAATACAAAAGGCACAATGCCGACTTAAGTACAAGACAACTGACTCTTTTTACTGTCTATGTTTGAACCATTCCTGTGACACTAGTTATAGATTCCGATGCTTCACTTCAGGTTTACTGTATCCCTCTGACCTTCTTATTGACGATGAACACAGAAATAGCATCGGATTGTAATACAAAAGGCGCAATGCCGTCTTAAGTACAAGAAAACTGACTCTTCTTACTGTCTATGCCTTGAACCATTCCTGTGACACTAGTTATTGATTCCGATGCTTCACTTCAGGTTTACTGTATCCATCCGACCTTCTTATTGACGACGAAACACTGAAATTGCAACGGAATTAAATACAAAAGGCACAATGCCGACTTAAGTACAAGAAAACTGCCTCATCTTACTGTCTATGTTTTGAACCACTCCTGTGACACTAGTTATAGATTCTGATGCTTCACTTCAGGTTTACTGTATCCCTCTGACGTTCTTATTGACGATGAAACACAGAAATTGCATTGGAATTAAATACAAAAGGCACAACGCCGACTTTAGTTTATAGAAAACTGACTCATCTTACTGTCTATGTTTTGAACCATTCCTGTGACACTAGTTATAGATTCCGATGGTTCACTTCAGGTTTACTGTATCCCTCTTACCCCCTTATTGACGATGAAACACAGAAATTGCATCGGAATTAAATACAAAAGGCACAATGCCGACTTAAGTACAAGAAAACTGACTCTTTTTACTGTCTATGTTTGAACCATTCCTGTGACACTAGTTATAGATTCCGATGCTTCACTTCAGGTTTACTGTATCCCTCTGACCTTCATATTGTTGATGAAACACAGAAATTGCATCGGAATTAAATACAAAAAGCACAATGTCGACTTAAGTACAAGAAAACTGACTCTTCTTACTGTCTTTGTTTTGAACCATTCCTGTGACACTAGTTATAGATTCCGATGCTTCACTTCAGGTTTACTGTATCCCTCCGACCTTCTTATTGACGATGAAACACTGAAATTGCATCGGAATTAAATACAAAAGGCACAATGCCGACTTAAGTACAAGAAAACTGACTCTTCTTACTGTCTATGTTTTGAACCATTCTTGTGACACTAGTTACAGATTCAGATGCTTCACTTCAGATTCACTGTATAACTCTGACCTTCTTATTGACGATGGAACACTGAAATTGCATCGGAATTAAATACAAAAGGCACAATGCCAACATAAGTACAAGAAAACTGACTCTTCTTACTGTCTATGTTTTGAACCATTCCTGTGACACTAGATATAGATTCCGATGCTTCACATCAGATTTACTGTATCCCTCTGACCTTCTTATTGATGATGAAACACAGAAAATGCATCGGAATTAAATACAAAAAGCACAATGCAGACTTAAGTACAAGAAAACTGAGTCCTTATACTGTCTATGTTTTGAGCCATTCCTGTGACACTAGTTATAGATTCCGATGCTTCACTTCAGGTTTACTGTATCCCTCTGACCTTCTTATTGACGATGAACACAGAAATAGCATCGGATTGTAATACAAAAGGCGCAATGCCGTCTTAAGTACAAGAAAACTGACTCTTCTTACTGTCTATGCCTTGAACCATTCCTGTGACACTAGTTATTGATTCCGATGCTTCACTTCAGGTTTACTGTATCCATCCGACCTTCTTATTGACGACGAAACACTGAAATTGCAACGGAATTAAATACAAAAGGCACAATGCCGACTTAAGTACAAGAAAACTGCCTCATCTTACTGTCTATGTTTTGAACCACTCCTGTGACACTAGTTATAGATTCTGATGCTTCACTTCAGGTTCACTGTATCCCTCTGACGTTCTTATTGACGATGAAACACAGAAATTGCATTGGAATTAAATACAAAAGGCACAACGCCGACTTTAGTTTATAGAAAACTGACTCATCTTACTGTCTATGTTTTGAACCATTCCTGTGACACTAGTTATAGATTCCGATGGTTCACTTCAGGTTTACTGTATCCCTCTGACCCCCTTATTGACGATGAAACACAGAAATTGCATCGGAATTAAATACAAAAGGCACAATGCCGACTTAAGTACAAGAAAACTGACTCTTTTTACTGTCTATGTTTGAACCATTCCTGTGACACTAGTTATAGATTCCGATGCTTCACTTCAGGTTTACTGTATCCCTCTGACCTTCATATTGTTGATGAAACACAGAAATTGCATCGGAATTAAATACAAAAAGCACAATGTCGACTTAAGTACAAGAAAACTGACTCTTCTTACTGTCTTTCTTTTGAACCATTCCTGTGACACTAGTTATAGATTCCGATGCTTCACTTCAGGTTTACTGTATCCCTCCGACCTTCTTATTGACGATGAAACACTGAAATTGCATCGGAATTAAATACAAAAGGCACAATGCCGACTTAAGTACAAGAAAACTGACTCTTCTTACTGTCTATGTTTTGAACCATTCTTGTGACACTAGTTACAGATTCAGATGCTTCACTTCAGATTCACTGTATCCCTCTGACCTTCTTATTGACGATGGAACACTGAAATTGCATCGGAATTAAATACAAAAGTTACAATGCCGACTTAAGTACAAGAAAACTGACTCTTCTTACTGTGTATGATTTGAACCATTCCTGTGACACTAGTTATAGATTTCGATGCTTCACTTCAGGTTCACTGTATCCCTCTGACGATCTTATTGACGATGAAACACAGAAATTGCATTGGAATTAAATACAAAAGGCACAACGCCGACTTTAGTACAAGAAAACTGACTCTTCTTACTGTCTATGTTTTCAACCATTCCTGTGACACTAGTTATAGATTCCGATGCTTCACTTCATTTTTAATTTATCCCTCTGACCTTCTTATTGACGATGAAACACTGAAATTGCAACGGAATTTAATACAAAAGGCACAATGCCGACTTAAGTACAAGAAAACTGACACTTCTTATTGTCTATGTTTTGAACCATTCCTGTGACACTAGTTATAGATTCCGATGCTTCACTTCATGTTTTCTGTATCCCTCTTACCTTCTTATTGACGATGAAACACAGAAATTGCATCGGAATAAAATACAAAAGGCACAACGCCGACTTAAGTACAAGAAAACTGACTCTTCTTACTGTCTATGCTTTTGAACCATTCCTGTGACACTAGTTATAGATTCCGATGCTTCACTTCATGTTTCCTGTATCCCTCTGACCTTCTTATTGACGATGATACACAGAAATTGCTTCGGAATTAAATAAAAAATGCACGATGCCAACATAAGTCCAAGAAAACTGACTCTTCTTACTGTCTATGTTTTGAACCATTCCTGTGACACTAGATATAGATTCCGATGCTTCACATCAGATTTACTGTATCCCTCTGACCTTCTTATTGATGATGAAACACAGAAAATGCATCGGAATTAAATACAAGAAGCACAATGCAGACTTAAGTACAAGAAAACTGAGTCCTCTTACTGTCTATGTTTTGAGCCATTAATGTGACATTAGTTATAGATTCAATGCTTCACTTCAGGTTTACTGTATCCCTCTGACCTTCTTATTGACGATGAACACAGAAATAGCATCGGAATTTAATACAAAAGGCGCAATGCCGTCTTAAGTACAAGAAAACTGACTCTTCTTACTGTCTATGCCTTGAACCATTCCTGTGACACTAGTTATTGATTCCGATGCTTCACTTCAGGTTTACTGTATCCATCCGACCTTCTTATTGACGATGAAACACTGAAATTGCAACGGAATTAAATACAAAAGGCACAATGCCGACTTAAGTACAAGAAAAATGCCTCATCTTACTGTCTATGTTTTGAACCACTCCTGTGACACTAGTTATAGATTCTGATGCTTCACTTCAGGTTCACTGTATCCCTCTGACGTTCTTATTGACGATGAAACACAGAAATTGCATTGGAATAAAATACAAAAGGCACAACGCCGACTTTAGTTTATAGAAAACTGACTCATCTTACTGTCTATGTTTTGAACCATCCCTGTGACACTAGTTATAGATTCCGATGGTTCACTTCAGGTTTACTGTATCCCTCTGACCCCCTTATTGACGATGAAACACAGAAATTGCATCGGAATTAAATACAAAAGGCACAATGCCGACTTAAGTACAAGACAACTGACTCTTTTTACTGTCTATGTTTGAACCATTCCTGTGACACTAGTTATAGATTCCGATGCTTCACTTCAGGTTTACTGTATCCCTCTGACCTTCTTATTGTTGATGAAACACAGAAATTGCATCGGAATTAAATACAAAAGGCACAATGTCGACTTAAGTACAAGAAAACTGACTCTTCTTACTGTCTTTGTTTTGAACCATTCCTGTGACACTAGTTATAAATTCCGATGCTTCACTTCAGGTTTACTGTATCCCTCTGACCTCCTTATTGACGATGAAACACAGAAATTGCATCGGAACTAAATACAAAAGGCACAATGCCGACTTAAGTACAAGAAAACTGACTCTTTTTACTGTCTATGTTTGAACCATTCCTGTGACACTAGTTATAGATTCCGATGCATCACTTCAGGTTTACTGTATCCCTCTGACCTTCTTATTGTTGATGAAACACAGAAATTGCATCGGAATTAAATACAAAAGGCACAATGCAGACTTAAGTACAAGAAAACTGACTCTTCTTACTGTCTATGATTTGAACCATTCCTGTGACACTAGATATATATTCCGATGCATAACTTCAGGTTTACTGTATCCCTCTGACCTTCTTATTGTTGATGAAACACAGAAATTGCATCGGAATTATATACAAAAGGCACAATGCCGACTTAAGTACAAAAAAACTGACTCTTCTTACTGTCTATGTTTTCAACCATTCCTGTGACACTAGTTATAGATTCCGATGCTTCACTTCATTTCTAATTTATCCCTCTGATCTTCTTATTGACGATGAAACACTGAAATTGCAACGGAATTTAATACAAAAGGCACAATGCCGACTTAAGTACAAGAAAACTGACACTTCTTATTGTCTATGTTTTGAACCATTCCTGCGTACACTAGTTATAGATTCCGATGCTTCACTTCATGTTTTCTGTATCCCTCTTACCTTCTTATTGACGATGAAACACAGAAATTGCATCGGAATTTATTACAAAAGGCACAATGCCGACTTAAGTACAAGAAAACTGACTCTTCTTACTGTCTATGCTTTTGAACCATTCCTGTGACACTAGTTATAGATTCCGATGCTTCACTTCATGTTTCCTGTATCCCTCTGACCTTCTTATTGACGATGATACACAGAAATTGCTTCGGAATGAAATAAAAAATGCACGATGCCAACATAAGTACAAGAAAACTGACTCTTCTTACTGTCTATGTTTTGAACCTTTCCTGTGGCACTAGATATAGATTCTGATGCTTCACTTCAGGTTCACTGTATCCCTCTGACGTTCTTATTGACGATGAAACACAGAAATTGCATTGGAATTAAATACAAAAGGCACAACGCCGACTTTAGTTTATAGAAAACTGACTCATCTTACTGTCTATGTTTTGAACCATTCCTGTGACACTAGTTATAGATTCCGATGGTTCACTTCAGGTTTACTGTATCCCTCTGACCCCCTTATTGACGATGAAACACAGAAATTGCATCGGAATTAAATACAAAAGGCACAATGCCGACTTAAGTACAAGAAAACTGACTCTTTTTACTGTCTATGTTTGAACCATTCCTGTGACACTAGTTATAGATTCCGATGCTTCACTTCAGGTTTACTGTATCCCTCTGACCTTGTTATTGTTGATGAAACACAGAAATTGCATCGGAATTAAATACAAAAGGCACAATGTCGACTTAAGTACAAGAAAACTGACTCTTCTTACTGTCTTTGTTTTGAACCATTCCTGTGACACTAGTTATAGATTCCGATGCTTCACTTCAGGTTTACTGTATCCCTCCGACCTTCTTATTGACGATGAAACACTGAAATTGCATCGGAATTAAATACAAAAGGCACAATGCAGACTTAAGTACAAGAAAACTGACTCTTCTTACTGTCTATGTTTTGAACCATTCTTGTGACACTAGTTACAGATTCAGATGCTTCACTTCAGATTCACTGTATCCCTCTGACCTTCTTATTGACGATGAAACACTGAAATTGCATGGGAATTAAATACAAAAGGCACAATGCCGACTTAAGTACAAGAAAACTGACTCTTCTTACTGTCTATGATTTGAACCATTCCTGTGACACTAGTTATAGATTTCGATGCTTCACTTCAGGTTCACTGTATCCCTCTGACGATCTTATTGACGATGAAACACAGAAATTGCATTGGAATTAAATACAAAAGGCACAACGCCGACTTTAGTACAAGAAAACTGACTCTTCTTACTGTCTATGTTTTGAACCATTCCTGTGACACTAGTTATAAATTCCGATGCTTCACTTCAGGTTTACTGTACCCCTCTGACCTCCTTATTGACGATGAAACACAGAAATTGCATCGGAACTAAATACAAAAGGCACAATGCCGACTTAAGTACAAGAAAACTGACTCTTTTTACTGTCTATGTTTGAACCATTCCTGTGACACTAGTTATAGATTCCGATGCATCACTTCAGGTTTACTGTATCCCTCTGACCTTCTTATTGTTGATGAAACACAGAAATTGCATCGGAATTAAATACAAAAGGCATAATGCAGACTTAAGTACAAGAAAACTGACTCTTCTTACTGTCTATGATTTGAACCATTCCTGTGACACTAGATATAGATTCCGATGCATAACTTCAGGTTTACTGTATCCCTCTGACCTTCTTATTGTTGATGAAACACAGAAATTGCATCGGAATTAAATACAAAAGGCACAATGCCGACTTAAGTACAAGAAAACTGACTCTTCTTACTGTCTATGTTTTCAACCATTCCTGTGACACTAGTTATAGATTCCGATGCTTCACTTCATTTTTAATTTATCCCTCTGACCTTCTTATTGACGATGAAACACTGAAATTGCAACGGAATTTAATACAAAAGGCACAATGTCGACTTAAGTACAAGAAAACTGACACTTCTTATTGTCTATGTTTTGAATCATTCCTGTGACACTAGTTATAGATTCCGATGCTTCACTTCATGTTTTCTGTATCCCTCTTACCTTCTTATTGACGATGAAACACAGAAATTGCATCGGAATTTATTACAAAAGGCACAATGCCGACTTAAGTACAAGAAAACTGACTCTTCTTACTGTCTATGCTTTAGAACCATTCCTGTGACACTAGTTATAGATTCCGATGCTTCACTTCATGTTTCCTGTATCCCTCTGACCTTCGTATTGACGATGATACACAGAAATTGCTTCGGAATTAAATAAAAAATGCACGATGCCAACATAAGTACAAGAAAACTGACTCTTCTTACTGTCTATGTTTTGAACCATTCCTGTGACACTAGATATAGATTCCGATGCTTCACATCAGATTTACTGTATCCCTCTGACCTTCTTATTGATGATGAAACACAGGAAATGCATCGGAATTAAATACAAGAAGCACAATGCAGACTTAAGTACAAGAAAACTGAGTCCTCTTACTGTCTATTTTTTGAGCCATTCCTGTGACACTAGTTATAGATTCCGATGCTTCACTTCAGGTTTACTGTATCCCTCTGACCTTCTTATTGACGATGAACACAGAAATAGCATCGGAATTTAATACAAAAGGCGCAATGCCGTCTTAAGTACAAGAAAACTGACTCTTCTTACTGTCTATGCCTTGAACCATTCCTGTGACACTAGTTATTGATTCCGATGCTTCACTTCAGGTTTACTGTATCCATCCGACCTTCTTATTGACGATGAAACACTGAAATTGCAACGGAATTAAATACAAAAGGCACAATGCCGACTTAAGTACAAGAAAACTGCCTCATCTTTCTGTCTATGTTTTGAACCACTCCTGTGACACTAGTTATAGATTCTGATGCTTCACTTCAGGTTCACTGTATCCCTCTGACGTTCTTATTGACGATGAAACACAGAAATTGCATTGGAATTAAATACAAAAGGCACAACGCCGACTTTAGTTTATAGAAAACTGACTCATCTTACTGTCTATGTTTTGAACCATTCCTGTGACACTAGTTATAGATTCCGATGGTTCACTTCAGGTTTACTGTATCCCTCTGACCCCCTTATTGACGATGAAACACAGAAATTGCATCGGAATTAAATACAAAAGGCACAATGCCGACTTAAGTACAAGAAAACTGACTCTTTTTACTGTCTATGTTTGAACCATTCCTGTGACACTAGTTATAGATTCCGATGCTTCACTTCAGGTTTACTGTATCCCTCTGACCTTCTTATTGTTGATGAAACACAGAAATTGCATCGGAATTAAATACAAAAGGCACAATGCCGACTTAAGTACAAGAAAACTGACTCTTCTTACTGTCTTTGTTTTGAACCATTCCTGTGACACTAGTTATAGATTCCGATGCTTCACTTCAGGTTTACTGTATCCCTCCGACCTTCTTATTGACGATGAAACACTGAAATTGCATCGGAATTAAATACAAAAGGCACAATGCCGACGTAAGTACAAGAAAACTGACTCTTCTTACTGTCTATGTTTTGAACCATTCTTGTGACACTAGTTACAGATTCAGATGCTTCACTTCAGATTCACTGTATCCCTCTGACCTTCTTATTGACGATGAAACACTGAAATTGCATCGGAATTAAATACAAAAGGCACAATGCCGACTTAAGTACAAGAAAACTGACTCTTCTTACTGTCTATGATTTGAACCATTCCTGTGACACTAGTTATAGATTTCGATGCTTCACTTCAGGTTCACTGTATCCCTCTGACGATCTTATTGACGATGAAACACAGAAATTGCATTGGAATTAAATACAAAAGGCACAACGCCGACTTTAGTACAAGAAAACTGACTCTTCTTACTGTCTATGTTTTGAACCATTCCTGTGACACTAGTTATAAATTCCGATGCTTCACTTCAGGTTTACTGTATCCCTCTGACCTCCTTATTGACGATGAAACACAGAAATTGCATCGGAACTAAATACAAAAGGCGCAATGCCGACTTAAGTACAAGAAAACTGACTCTTTTTACTGTCTATGTTTGAACCATTCCTGTGACACTAGTGATAGATTCCGATGCATCACTTCAGGTTTACTGTATCCCTCTGACCTTCTTATTGTTGATGAAACACAGAAATTGCATCGGAATTAAATACAAAAGGCACAATGCAGACTTAAGTACAAGAAAACTGACTCTTCTTACTGTCTATGATTTGAACCATTCCTGTGACACTAGATATAGATTCCGATGCATAACTTCAGGTTTACTGTATCCCTCTGACCTTCTTATTGTTGATGAAACACAGAGATTGCAACGTAATTTAATACAAAAGGCACAATGCCGACTTAAGTACAAGAAAACTGACTCTTCTTACTGTCTATGCTTTTGAACCATTCCTGTGACACTAGTTATAGATTCCGATGCTTCACTTCATGTTTTCTGTATCCCTCTGACCTTCTTATTGACGATGATACACAGAAATTGCTTCGGAATTAAATAAAAGATGCACGATGCCGACATAAGTACAAGAAAACTGACTCTTCTTACTGTCTATGTTTTGAACCATTCCTGTGACACTAGATATAGATTCCGATGCTTCACATCAGATTTACTGTATCCCTCTGACCTTGTTATTGATGATGAAACACAGAAAATGCATCGGAATTAAATACAAAAAGCACAATGCAGACTTAAGTACAAGAAAACTGACTCTTCTTACTGTCTATGTTTTGAACCATTCTTGTGACACTAGTTACAGATTCAGATGCTTCACTTCAGATTCACTGTATCCCTCTGACCTTCTTATTGACGATGAAACACTGAAATTGCATGGGAATTAAATACAAAAGGCACAATGCCGACTTAAGTACAAGAAAACTGACTCTTCTTACTGTCTATGATTTGAACCATTCCTGTGACACTAGTTATAGATTTCGATGCTTCACTTCAGGTTCACTGTATCCCTCTGACGATCTTATTGACGATGAAACACAGAAATTGCATTGGAATTAAATACAAAAGGCACAACGCCGACTTTAGTACAAGAAAACTGACTCTTCTTACTGTCTATGTTTTGAACCATTCCTGTGACACTAGTTATAAATTCCGATGCTTCACTTCAGGTTTACTGTATCCCTCTGACCTCCTTATTGACGATGAAACACAGAAATTGCATCGGAACTAAATACAAAAGGCACAATGCCGACTTAAGTACAAGAAAACTGACTCTTTTTACTGTCTATGTTTGAACCATTCCTGTGACACTAGTTATAGATTCCGATGCATCACTTCAGGTTTACTGTATCCCTCTGACCTTCTTATTGTTGATGAAACACAGAAATTGCATCGGAATTAAATACAAAAGGCACAATGCAGACTTAAGTACAAGAAAACTGACTCTTCTTACTGTCTATGATTTGAACCATTCCTGTGACACTAGATATAGATTCCGATGCATAACTTCAGGTTTACTGTATCCCTCTGACCTTCTTATTGTTGATGAAACACAGAAATTGCATCGGAATTAAATACAAAAGGCACAATGCCGACTTAAGTACAAGAAAACTGACTCTATGTTTTCAACCATTCCTGTGACACTAGTTATAGATTCCGATGCTTCACTTCATTTTTAATTTATCCCTCTGACCTTCTTATTGACGATGAAACACTGAAATTGCAACGGAATTTAATACAAAAGGCACAATGTCGACTTAAGTACAAGAAAACTGACACTTCTTATTTTCTATGTTTTGAATCATTCCTGTGACACTAGTTATAGATTCCGATGCTTCACTTCATGTTTTCTGTATCCCTCTTACCTTCTTATTGACGATGAAACACAGAAATTGCATCGGAATTTATTACAAAAGGCACAATGCCGACTTAAGTACAAGAAAACTGACTCTTCTTACTGTCTATGCTTTTGAACCATTCCTGTGACACTAGTTATAGATTCCGATGCTTCACTTCATGTTTCCTGTATCCCTCTGACCTTCGTATTGACGATGATACACAGAAATTGCTTCGGAATTAAATAAAAAATGAACGATGCCAACATAAGTACAAGAAAACTGACTCTTCTTACTGTCTATGTTTTGAACCATTCCTGTGACACTAGATATAGATTCCGATGCTTCACATCAGATTTACTGTATCCCTCTGACCTTCTTATTGATGATGAAACACAGGAAATGCATCGGAATTAAATACAAGAAGCACAATGCAGACTTAAGTACAAGAAAACTGAGTCCTCTTACTGTCTATTTTTTGAGCCATTCCTGTGACACTAGTTATAGATTCCGATGCTTCACTTCAGGTTTACTGTATCCCTCTGACCTTCTTATTGACGATGAACACAGAAATAGCATCGGAATTTAATACAAAAGGCGCAATGCCGTCTTAAGTACAAGAAAACTGACTCTTCTTACTGTCTATGCCTTGAACCATTCCTGTGACACTAGTTATTGATTCCGATGCTTCACTTCAGGTTTACTGTATCCATCCGACCTTCTTATTGACGATGAAACACTGAAATTGCAACGGAATTAAATTCAAAAGGCACAATGCCGACTTAAGTACAAGAAAACTGCCTCATCTTACTGTCTATGTTTTGAACCACTCCTGTGACACTAGTTATAGATTCTGATGCTTCACTTCAGGTTCACTGTATCCCTCTGACGTTCTTATTGACGATGAAACACAGAAATTGCATTGGAATTAAATACAAAAGGCACAACGCCGACTTTAGTTTATAGAAAACTGACTCATCTTACTGTCTATGTTTTGAACCATTCCTGTGACACTAGTTATAGATTCCGATGGTTCACTTCAGGTTTACTGTATCCCTCTGACCCCCTTATTGACGATGAAACACAGAAATTGCATCGGAATTAAATACAAAAGGCACAATGCCGACTTAAGTACAAGAAAACTGACTCTTTTTACTGTCTATGTTTGAACCATTCCTGTGACACTAGTTATAGATTCCGATGCTTCACTTCAGGTTTACTGTATCCCTCTGACCTTCTTATTGTTGATGAAACACAGAAATTGCATCGGAATTAAATACAAAAGGCACAATGCCGACTTAAGTACAATAAAACTGACTCTTCTTACTGTCTTTGTTTTGAACCATTCCTGTGACACTAGTTATAGATTCCGATGCTTCACTTCAGGTTTACTGTATCCCTCCGACCTTCTTATTGACGATGAAACACTGAAATTGCATCGGAATTAAATACAAAAGGCACAATGCCGACGTAAGTACAAGAAAACTGACTCTTCTTACTGTCTATGTTTTGAACCATTCTTGTGACACTAGTTACAGATTCAGATGCTTCACTTCAGATTCACTGTATCCCTCTGACCTTCTTATTGACGATGAAACACTGAATTGCATCGGAATTAAATACAAAAGGCACAATGCCGACTTAAGTACAAGAAAACTGACTCTTCTTACTGTCTATGATTTGAACCATTCCTGTGACACTAGTTATAGATTTCGATGCTTCACTTCAGGTTCACTGTATCCCTCTGACGTTCTTATTGACGATGAAACACAGAAATTGCATTGGAATTAAATACAAAAGGCACAACGCCGACTTTAGTACAAGAAAACTGACTCTTCTTACTGTCTATGTTTTGAACCATTCCTGTGACACTAGTTATAAATTCCGATGCTTCACTTCAGGTTTACTGTATCCCTCTGACCTCCTTATTGACGATGAAACACAGAAATTGCATCGGAACTAAATACAAAAGGCGCAATGCCGACTTAAGTACAAGAAAACTGACTCTTTTTACTGTCTATGTTTGAACCATTCCTGTGACACTAGTGATAGATTCCGATGCATCACTTCAGGTTTACTGTATCCCTCTGACCTTCTTATTGTTGATGAAACACAGAAATTGCATCGGAATTAAATACAAAAGGCACAATGCAGACTTAAGTACAAGAAAACTGACTCTTCTTACTGTCTATGATTTGAACCCTTCCTGTGACACTAGATATAGATTCCGATGCATAACTTCAGGTTTACTGTATCCCTCTGACCTTCTTATTGTTGATGAAACACAGAGATTGCAACGTAATTTAATACAAAAGGCACAATGCCGACTTAAGTACAAGAAAACTGACTCTTCTTACTGTCTATGCCTTTGAACCATTCCTGTGACACTAGTTATAGATTCCGATGCTTCACTTCATGTTTTCTGTATCCCTCTGACCTTCTTATTGACGATGATACACAGAAATTGCTTCGGAATTAAATAAAAGATGCACGATGCCGACATAAGTACAAGAAAACTGACTCTTCTTACTGTCTATGTTTTGAACCATTCCTGTGACACTAGATATAGATTCCGATGCTTCACATCAGATTTACTGTATCCCTCTGACCTTGTTATTGATGATGAAACACAGAAAATGCATCGGAATTAAATACAAAAAGCACAATGCAGACTTAAGTACAAGAAAACTGACTCTTTTTACTGTCTATGTTTGAACCATTCCTGTGACACTAGTTATAGATTCCGATGCTTTACTTCAGGTTTACTGTATCCCTCTGACCTTCTTATTGTTGATGAAACACAGAAATTGCATCGGAATTAAATACAAAAGGCACAATGCCGACTTAAGTACAAGAAAACTGACTCTTCTTACTGTCTTTGTTTTGAACCATTCCTGTGACACTAGTTATAGATTCCGATGCATCACTTCAAGTTTACTGTATCCCTCTGTCCTTCTTATTGACGATGAAACACAGAAATTGCATCGGAATTAAATACAAAGGGCACAATGCCGACTTAAGTACAAGAAAACTGACTCTTCTTACTGTCTATGATTGAACCATTCCTGTGACACTAGTTATAGATTCCGATGCTTCACTTCAGGTTTACTGCATCCCTCTGACCTTCTTATTGACGATGAAACACAGAAAAGGCATCGGAATTAAATACAAAAGGCACAATGCCGACTTAAGTACAAGAAAACTGACTCTTCTTATTGTCTATGTTTTGATCCATTCCTGTGACACTAGTTATAGATTCCGATGCTTCACTTCAGGTTCACTGTATCCCTCTGACCTTCTTATTGACGATGAAGCACTGAAATTGCATCGGAATTAAATACGAAAGGCACAATGCCGACGTAAGTACAATAAAACTGACTCTTCTTACTGTCTATGATTTGAACCATTAATGTGACCCTAGTTATAGATTCCGATGATTCACTTCAGGTTCACTGTATCCATCTGACGTTCTTATTGACGATGAAACACAGAAATTGCATTGGAATTAAATACAAAAGGCACACCGCCGACTTTAGTACAAGAAAACTGACTCTTCTTACTGTCTATGTTTTGAACCATTCCTGTGAACCTAGTCATAGATTCCGATGCTTCACTCCAGGTTTACTGTATCCCTCTGACCTCCTTATTGACGATGAAACACAGAAATTGCATCGGAATTAAATACAAAAGGCATAATGCCGACATAAGTACAAGAAAACTGACTCTTTTTACTGTCTATGTTTGAACGATTCATGTGACACTTGTTATAGATTCCGATGCTTCACTTCAGGTTTACTGTATCCTGCTGACCTTCTTATTGTTGATGAAACACAGATATTGCATCGGAATTAAATACATAAGCCACAATGCCGACTTGAGTACAAGAAAACTGACTCTTCTTACTGTCTATGATTGAACCATTCCTGTGACACTAGTTATAGATTCCGATGCTCCACTTCAGGTTTACTGCATCCCTCTGACCTTCTTATTGACGACGAAACACAGAAATTGCATTGGATTTAAATACAAAAGGCACAATGCCGACTTAAGTACAAGAAAACTGAATCTTCTTATTGTCTATGTTTTGAACCTTTCCTATGACGCTAGTTATAGATTCCGATGCTTCACTTGAGGTTTACTGTATCCCTCTGACCTTCTTATTGACGATGAAACACAGAAATGGCATCGGAGTTAAATACAAAGGGCACTGTGGCGACTTAAGTGCAAGGAAACTGACTCTTCTTACTGTCTATGTTTTGAACCATTCCTGTGACACTTGTTATAGATTCCGATGCTTAACTTCATTTTTACTGTATCCCTCTGACTTTCTTATTGACGATGAAACACGGAAATTGCATCGGAATTAAATACAAAAGACACAAAGCCGACTTAAGTACAAGAAAACTGACTCTTCTTACTGTCTATGTTTGAACCATTCCTGTGACACTAGGTGCAGATTCCGATGCTTCACTTTAGGTTTACTGTATCCCTCTGACCTTCTTATTGACGATGAAACACAGAAATTGCATCGGAATTAAATACAAAAGGCACAATGCCGACTTAAGTACAAGAAACCTGACTCTTCTTACTGTCTACGTTTTGAACCATTCCTGTGACACTAGTATAGATTCCGATGCTTCACTTCAGGTTCACTGTATCCCTCTGACCTTCTTATTGACGATGAAACACTGAAATTGCATCGGAATTAAATACAAAAGGCACAATGCCGACTTAAGTACAAGAAAACTGACTCTTCTTACTGTCTATGTTTTGAACCATTCCTGTGACACTAGATATATATTCCGATGCTTCACATCAGGTTTACTGTATCCCTCTGACCTTCTTATTGATGATGAAACACATAAAATTCATCGGAATTAAATACAAAAAACACAATGCAGACTTAAGTAGAAGAAAACTGACTCCTCTTACTGTCTATGTTTTGAGCCATTCCTGTGACACTAGTTATAGATTCCGATGCTTCACTTCAGGTTTACTGTATCCCTCCGACCTTCTTATTGACGATGAAACATTGAAATTGCGTCGGAATTAAATACAAAAGGCACAATGCCGACTTAAGTACAAGAAAACTGACTCTTCTTACTGTCTATGTTTTGAACCGTTCCTGTAACACTAGTTACAGATTCCGATGCTTCACTTCAGATTCACTGTATCCCTCTGACTTTCTTATTGACGATGAAACACTGAAATTGCATCGGAATTAAATACAAAAGGCACAATGCCGATTTAAGTACAAGAAAACTGACTCTTCTTACTGTCTATGTTTTGAACCATTCCTGTGACACTAGTATAGATTCCGATGCTTCACTTCAGGTTCACTGTATCCCTCTGACCATCTTATTGACGATGAAACACTGAAATTGCATCGGAATTAAATATAAAAGGCACAATGCCGACTTAAGTAGAAGAAAACTGACACTTCTTACTGTCTATGATTTGAACCATTCCTGTGACACTAGTTATAGATTCCGATGCTTCACTTCAGGTTTCCTGTCTCCCGCTGACCTTCTTATTGTTGATAAAACACAGATATTGCATCGGAATTAAATACAAAAGCCACAATGCCGACTTAAGTACAAGAAAACTGACTCTTCTTACTGTCTATGTTTTGAACCATTCCTGTGACACTAGTCATGGATTCCGATGCTTCACTTCAGGTTTACTGTATCCCTCTGACCTCCTTATTGAAGATGAAACACAGAAATTGCATCGGAATTAAATACAAAAGGCATAATGCTCACTTAAGTACCAGAAAACTGACTCTTTTTACTGTCTACGTTTGAACCATTCATGTGACACTTGTTATAGATTCCTATGCTTCACTTCAGGTTTAGTGTATCCTGCTGACCTTCTTATTGTTGATGAAACACAGATATTGCATCGGAATTAAATACAAAAGGCACAATGCCGACTTAAGTACAAGAAAACTGACTCCTCTTACTGTCTATGATTGAACCATTCCTGTGACACTAGTTATAGATTCCGATGCTTCACTTCAGGTTTACTGCATCCCTCTGACCTTCTTATTGACGACGAAACACAGAAATTGCATCGGATTTAAATACAAAAGGCACAATGCCGACTTAAGTACAATAAAACTGACTCTTCTTACTGTCTATGATTTGAACCATACCTGTGACACTAGTTATAGATTCCGATGCTTCACTTCAGGTTTTACTGTATCCCTCCGACATTCTTATTGACGATGAAACACTGAAATTGCATCGGAATTAAATACAAAAGGCACAATGCTGACTTAAGTAAAAGAAAACTGACTCTTCTTACTGTCTATGAATTGAACCATTCCTGTGACACTAGTTATAGATTTCGATGCTTCACTTCAGGTTCACTGTATCCCTCTGACGTTCTTATTGACGACGAAACACAGAAATTGCATTGGAATTAAATACAAAAGGCACAACGCCGACTTTAGTACAAGAAAACTGACTCTTCTTACTGTCTATGTTATGAACCATTCCTGTGACACTAATTATAGATTCCGATGCTTCACTTCAGGTTTACTGTATCCCTCTGACCTTCTTATTGTTGATGAAACACAGAAATTGTATCGGAATTAAATACAAAAGGCACAATGCCGACTTAAGTACAAGAAAACTGCCTCTTCTTACCGTCTATGTTTTGAACCATTCCTGTGACACTAGTTATAGATTCCGATGCTTAACTTCAGGTTTACTGTATCCCTCTGACCTTCTTATTGACGATGAAACACAGAAATTGCATCTGAAATAAATACAAAAGGCACAATGACGACTTAAGTACAACAAAACTGACTCTTTTTCCTGTCTATGTTTTGGACCATTCATGTGGCACTAGTTATTGCTTCCGATGCTTCAACTCAGGTTTACTGTATCCATCAGACTTTCTTACTGACGATGAAACACAGAAATTGCATCGGAATTTAATACAAAATGCACAATGCCGACTTATGTACAAGAAAACTGACTCTTCTTACTGTCTATGTTTGAACCATTCATGTGACACTAGTTATAGATTCCGATGCTTCACTTTAGGTTTACTGTATCCCTCTGACCATCTCATTGACGATGAAACACAGAAATTGCATCGGAATTAAATATAAAAGGCACAATGCCGACTTATGTACAAGCAAACTGACTCTTCTTACTGTCTATGATTGAACCATTCCTGTGACACTAGTTATAGATTCCGATGATTCACTTCAGGTATACTGTATCCATCAGACCTTCTTATTGACGATGAAACACGGAAATTGCATCGGAATGAAATACAATAGGCACAATGCCGACTTAAGTACAAGGAAACTGACTCTTCTTACTGTCTATGTTTGAACCATTCATGTGACACTAGTTATAGATTCCGATGCTTCACTTCAGGTTTACTGTATCCCTCTGACCTTCTTATTGACGATGAAACACAGAAATTGCATCGGAATGAAATACAAAAGGCACAATGCCGACTTAAGTACAAGAAAACTCACTCTTCTTACTGTCTATGATTGAACCATTCCTGTGACACTACTTATAGATTCCGATCCTTCACTTCATGTTTACTGCATCCCACTGACCTTCTTATTGACGACGAAACACAGAAATTGCATCGGATTTAAATACAAAAGGCACAATGCCGACTTAAGTACAATAAAACTGACTCTTCTTATTGTCTGTGTTTTGAACCGTTCCTCTAACACTAGTTACAGATTCCGATGCTTCTCTTCAGGTTCACTGTTTCCCTCTGACCTTCTTATTGACGATGAAACACTGAAATTGCATCGGAATTAAATACAAAAGGCACAATGCCGACTTAAGTACAATAAAACTGACTCTTCTTACTGTCTATGATTTGAATCATTCCTGTGACACTAGTTACAGATTCTGATGATTCACTTCATGTTCACTCTATCCATCTGACGTTCTTATTGACGATGAAACACAGAAATTGCATTAGAATTAAATACAAACGGCACAACGCCGACTTTAGTACAAGAAAACTGACTCTACTTACTGTCTATGTTTTGAACCATTCCTGTGACACTAGTCGTGGATTCCGATGCTTCACTTCAGGTTTACTGTATCCCTCTGACCTCCTTATTGACGATGAAACACAGAAATTGCATCGGAAGTAAATACAAAAGGCATAATGCCCACTTAAGTACAAGAAAACTGACTCTTTTTACTGTCTATGTTTGAACCATTCATGTGACACTTGTTATAGATTCCGATTCTTCACTTCAGGTTTACTGTATCCTGCTGACCTTCTTATTGTTGATGAAACACAGATATTGCATCGGAATTAAATACAAAAGCCACAATGCCGACTTAAGTACAAGAAAACTGACTCTTCTTACTGTCTATGATTGAACCATTCCTGTGACACTAGTTATAGATTCCGATGCTTCACTTCAGGTTTACTGCATCCCACTGACCTTCTTATTGACGACGAAACACAGAAATTGCATCGGATTTAAATACAAAAGGCACAATGCCGACTTAAGTACAAGAAAACTGATTCTTCTTATTGTCTATGTTTTGAACCTTTCCAGTGACACTAGTTATAGATTCCGATGCTTCACTTCAGGTTTACTGTATCCCTCTGACCTTCTTATTGACGATGAAACACAGAAATTGCATCGGAATTAAATACAAAAGGCACAATGCCAACTTAAGTACAAGAAACCTGACTCTTCTTACTCTCTATGACTTGAACCATGCCTGTGACACTAGTATAGATTCCGATGCTTCACTTCAGGTTCACTGTATCCCTCTGACCTTCTTATTGACGATGAAACACTGAAATTGCATCGGAATTAAATACAAAAGGCACAATGCCGACTTAAGTACAAGAAAACTGACTCTTCTTACTGTCTATGTTTTCAACCATTCCTGTGACACTAGATATAGATTCCGATGCTTCACATCAGGTTTACTGTATCCCTCTGACCTTCTTATTGATGATGAAACACAGAAAATTCATCGGAATTAAATACAAAAAGCACAATGCAGACTTAAGTACAAGAAAACTGACTCCACTTACTGTCTATGCTTTGAGCCATTCCTGTGACACTAGTTATAGATTCCGATGCTTTATTTCAGTTTTACTGTATCCCTCCGACCTTCTTATTGACGATGAAACATTGAAATTGCATCGGAATTAAATACAAAAGGCACAATGCCGACTTAAGTACAAGAAAACTGACTCTTCTTACTGTCTATGTTTTGAACCATTCCTGTGACACTAGTTACAGATTCCGATGCTTCACTTCAGATTCACTGTATCCCTCTGACCTTCTTATTGACGAAGAAACACTGAAATTGCATCGGAATTAAATACAAAAGGCACAATGCCGACTTAAGTACAATAAAACTGACTCTTCTTACTGTCTATGATTTGAAGCATTCCTGTGACACTAGTTATAGATTCCGATGATTCACTTCAGGTTCACTGTATCCATCGGACGTTCTTATTGACGATGAAACACAGAAATTGCAATGGAATTAAATACAAAAGGCACAATGCCCACTTAAGTTGAAGAAAACTGACTCTTTTTACTGTCTATGTTTGAACCATTCATGTGACACTTGTTATAGATTCCGATGCTTCACTTCAGGTTTACTGTATCCCGCTGACCTTCTTATTTTTGATGAAACACAGATATTGCATCGGAATTAAATACAAAAGCCACAATGCCAACTTAAGAACAAGAAAACTGACTCTTCTTACTGTCTATGTTTTGAACCATTCCTGTGACACTAGTTATAGATTCCGATGCTTCACTTCAGGTTTACTGTATCCCTCTGACCTTCTTATTGACGATGAAACACAGTAATTGCATCTGAATTATATACAAAAGGCACAATGCCGATTTAAGTAAAAGAAAACTTACTCTTCTTACTGTCTATGCCTTGAACCATTCCTGTGACACTAGTTGTAGATTCCGATGCTTCACTTCAGGTTTACTGTATCCCTCCGACCTTCTTATTGACGATGTAACACTGAAATTGCATCGGAATTAAATACAAAAGGCACAATGCCGACTTAAGTACAAGAAAACTGAATCTTTTTACTGTCTATGTTTGAACCATTCCTGTTACACTAGTTATAGATACCGATGCTTCACTTCAGGTTTGCTGTATCCCTCTGGCTTCTTATTGTTGATGAAACACAGAAATTGCATCGGAATTAAATACAAAAGGCACAATGCTGACTTAAGTACAAGAAAACTGACTCTTCTTACTGTATATGTTATGATCCATTCCTGTGACACAAGTTATAGATTCCGATGCTTAACTTCAGGTTTACTGTATCCCTCTGACCTTCTTATTGACGATGAAACACAGAAATTGCGTCTCAATAAAATACAAAAGGCACAATGACGACTTAAGTACAACAAAACTGACTCTTCTTCCTGTCTATGTTTTGGACCATTCATGTGGCACTAGTTATTGCTTCCGATGCTTCACTTCAGGTATACTGTATCCATCAGACCTTCTTATTGACGATGAAACACAGAAATTGCATCGGAATGAAACACAATAGGCACAATGCCGACTTAAGTACAAGAAAACTGACTCTTCTTACTGTCTATGTTTGAACCATTCATGTGACACTATTTATAGATTCCGATGCTTCACTTCAGGTTTACTGTATCCCTCTGACCTTCTTATTGACGATGAAACACAGAAATTGCATCGGAATGAAATACAAAAGGCATAATGCCCACTTAAGTACCAGAAAACTGACTCTTTTTACTGTCTACGTTTGAACCATTCATGTGACACTTGTTATAGATTCCGATGCTTCACTTCAGGTTTACTGTATCCTGCTGACCTTCTTATTGTTGATGAAACACAGATATTGCATCGGAATTAAATACAAAAGCCACAATGCCGACTTAAGTACAAGAAAACTGACTCTTCTTACTGTCTATGATTGAACCATTCCTGTGACACTAGTTATAGATTCCGATGCTTCACTTCAGGTTTACTTCATCCCTCTGACCTTCTTATTGACGACGAAACACAGAAATTGCATCGGATTTAAATACAAAAGGCACAATGCCGACTTAAGTACAATAAAACTGACTCTTCTTACTGTCTATGTTTTGAACCATTCCTGTGACACTAGTCATGGATTCCGATGCTTCACTTCAGGTTTACTGTATCCCTCTGACCTCCTTATTGACGATGAAACACAGAAATTGCATCGGAATTAAATACAAAAAAGGCATAATGCCCACTTAAGTACCAGAAAACTGACTCTTTTTACTGTCTACGTTAGAACCATTCATGTGACACTTGTTATAGATTCCGATGCTTCACTTCAGGTTTACTGTATCCTGCTGACCTTCTTATTGTTGATGAAACACAGATATTGCATCGGAATTAAATACAAAAGCCACAATGCCGACTTAAGTACAAGAAAACTGACTCTTCTTACTGTCTATGATTGAACCATTCCTGTGACACTAGTTATAGATTCCGATGCTTCACTTCAGGTTTACTGCATCCCTCTGACCTTCTTATTGACGACGAAACACAGAAATTGCATCGGAGTAAATACAAAAGGCACAATGCCGACTTAAGTACAATAAAACTGACTCTTCTTACTGTCTATGTTTTGAACCATTCCTGTGACACTAGTTACAGATTCCGATGCTTCACTTCAGATTCACTGTATCCCTCTGACCTTCTTATTGACGAAGAAACACTGAAATTGCATCGGAATTAAATACAAAAGGCACAATGCCGACTTAAGTACAATAAAACTGACTCTTCTTACTGTCTATGATTTGAAGCATTCCTGTGACACTAGTTATAGATTCCGATGATTCACTTCAGGTTCACTGTATCCATCGGACGTTCTTATTGACGATGAAACACAGAAATTGCAATGGAATTAAATACAAAAGGCACAATGCCCACTTAAGTTCAAGAAAACTGACTCTTTTTACTGTCTATGTTTGAACCATTCATGTGACACTTGTTATAGATTCCGATGCTTCACTTCAGGTTTACTGTATCCCGCTGACCTTCTTATTATTGATGAAACACAGATATTGCATCGGAATTAAATACAAAAGCCACAATGCCGACTTAAGAACAAGAAAACTGACTCTTCTTACTGTCTATGTTTTGAACCATTCCTGTGACACTAGTTATAGATTCCGATGCTTCACTTCATGTTTACTGTATCCCTCTGACCTTCTTATTGACGATGAAACACAGTAATTGCATCTGAATTATATACAAAAGGCACAATGCCGATTTAAGTAAAAGAAAACTTACTCTTCTTACTGTCTATGCCTTGAACCATTCCTGTGACACTAGTTGTAGATTCCGATGCTTCACTTCAGGTTTACTGTATCCCTCCGACCTTCTTATTGACGATGTAACACTGAAATTGCATCGGAATTAAATACAAAAGGCACAATGCCGACTTAAGTACAAGAAAACTGACTCTTTTTACTGTCTATGTTTGAACCACTCCTGTTACACTAGTTATAGATACCGATGCTTCACTTCAGGTTTGCTGTATCCCTCTGACCTTCTTATTGACGATGAAACACAGAAATTGCATCTGAATAAAATACAAAAGGCACAATGACGACTTAAGTACAACAAAACTGACTCTTCTTCCTGTCTATGTTTTGGACCATTCATGTGGCACTAGTTATTGCTTCCGATGCTTCACTTCAGGTATACTGTATCCATCAGACCTTCTTATTGACGATGAAACACAGAAATTGCATCGGAATGAAACACAATAGGCACAATGCCGACTTAAGTACAAGAAAACTGACTCTTCTTACTGTCTATGTTTGAACCATTCATGTGACACTATTTATAGATTCCGATGCTTCACTTCAGGTTTACTGTATCCCTCTGACCTTCTTACTGACGATGAAACACAGAAATTGCATCGGAATGAAATACAAATGGCATAATGCCCACTTAAGTACCAGAAAACAGACTCTTTTTACTGTCTACGTTTGAACCATTCATGTGACACTTGTTATAGATTCCGATGCTTCACTTCAGGTTTACTGTATCCTGCTGACCTTCTTATTGTTGATGAAACACAGATATTGCATCGGAATTAAATACAAAAGCCACAATGCCGACTTAAGTACAAGAAAACTGACTCTTCTTACTGTCTATGATTGAACCATTCCTGTGACACTAGTTATAGATTCCGATGCTTCACTTCAGGTTTACTGCATCCCTCTGACCTTCTTATTGACGACGAAACACAGAAATTGCATCGGATTTAAATACAAAAGGCACAATGCCGTCTTAAGTACAATAAAACTGACTCTTCTTCCTGTCTATGATTTGAACCATTCCTGTGACACTAGTTACAGATTCCGATGCTTCACTTCAGGTTTACTGTCACCCGCTGACCTTCTTATTGTCGATAAAACACAGATATTGCATCGGAATTAAATACAAAAGCCACAATGCCGACTTAAGTACAAGAAAACTGACTCTTCTTACTGTCTATGTTTTGAACCATTCCTGTGACACTAGTCATGGATTCCGATGCTTCACTTCAGGTTTACTGTATCCCTCTGACCTCCTTATTGACGATGAAACACAGAAATTGCATCGGAATTAAATACAAAAAAGGCATAATGCCCACTTAAGTACCAGAAAACTGACTCTTTTTACTGTCTACGTTAGAACCATTCATGTGACACTTGTTATAGATTCCGATGCTTCACTTCAGGTTTACTGTATCCTGCTGACCTTCTTATTGTTGATGAAACACAGATATTGCATCGGAATTAAATACAAAAGCCACAATGCCGACTTAAGTACAAGAAAACTGACTCTTCTTACTGTCTATGATTGAACCATTCCTGTGACACTAGTTATAGATTCCGATGCTTCACTTCAGGTTTACTGCATCCCTCTGACCTTCTTATTGACGACGAAACACAGAAATTGCATCGGAGTAAATACAAAAGGCACAAAGCCGACTTAAGTACAATAAAACTGACTCTTCTTACTGTCTATGTTTTGAACCATTCCTGTGACGCTAGTTACAGATTCCGATGCTTCACTTCAGATTCACTGTATCCCTCTGACCTTCTTATTGACGAAGAAACACTGAAATTGCATCGGAATTAAATACAAAAGGCACAATGCCGACTTAAGTACAATAAAACTGACTCTTCTTACTGTCTATGATTTGAAGCATTCCTGTGACACTAGTTATAGATTCCGATGATTCACTTCAGGTTCACTGTATCCATCGGACGTTCTTATTGACGATGAAACACAGAAATTGCAATGGAATTAAATACAAAAGGCACAATGCCCACTTAAGTTCAAGAAAACTGACTCTTTTTACTGTCTATGTTTGAACCATTCATGTGACACTTGTTATAGATTCCGATGCTTCACTTCAGGTTTACTGTATCCCGCTGACCTTCTTATTATTGATGAAACACAGATATTGCATCGGAATTAAATACAAAAGCCACAATGCCGACTTAAGAACAAGAAAACTGACTCTTCTTACTGTCTATGTTTTGAACCATTCCTGTGACACTAGTTATAGATTCCGATGCTTCACTTCAGGTTTACTGTATCCCTCTGACCTTCTTATTGACGATGAAACACAGTAATTGCATCTGAATTATATACAAAAGGCACAATGCCGATTTAAGTAAATGAAAACTTACTCTTCTTACTGTCTATGCCTTGAACCATTCCTGTGACACTAGTTGTACATTCCGATGCTTCACTTCAGGTTTACTGTATCCCTCCGACCTTCTTATTGACGATGTAACACTGAAATTGCATCGGAATTAAATACAAAAGGCACAATGCCGACTTAAGTACAAGAAAACTGACTCTTTTTACTGTCTATGTTTGAACCATTCCTGTTACACTAGTTATAGATACCGATGCTTCACTTCAGGTTTGCTGTATCCCTCTGGCTTCTTATTGTTGATGAAACACAGAAATTGCATCGGAATTAAATACAAAAGGCACAATGCTGACTTAAGTACAAGAAAACTGACTCTTCTTACTGTATATGTTATGATCCATTCCTGTGACACAAGTTATAGATTCCGATGCTTAACTTCAGGTTTACTGTATCCCTCTGACCTTCTTATTGACGATGAAACACAGAAATTGCATCTGAATAAAATACAAAAGGCACAATGACGACTTAAGTACAACAAAACTGACTCTTCTTCCTGTCTATGTTTTGGACCATTCATGTGGCACTAGTTATTGCTTCCGATGCTTCACTTCAGGTATACTGTATCCATCAGACCTTCTTATTGACGATGAAACACAGAAATTGCATCGGAATGAAACACAATAGGCACAATGCCGACTTAAGTACAAGAAAACTGACTCTTCTTACTGTCTATGTTTGAACCATTCATGTGACACTATTTATAGATTCCGATGCTTCACTTCAGGTTTACTGTATCCCTCTGACCTTCTTACTGACGATGAAACACAGAAATGGCATCGGAATGAAATACAAAAGGCATAATGCCCACTTAAGTACCAGAAAACTGACTCTTTTTACTGTCTACGTTTGAACCATTCATGTGACACTTGTTATAGATTCCGATGCTTCACTTCAAGTTTACTGTATCCTGCTGACCTTCTTATTGTTGATGAAACACAGATATTGCATCGGAATTAAATACAAAAGCCACAATGCCGACTTAAGTACAAGAAAACTGACTCTTCTTACTGTCTATGATTGAACCATTCCTGTGACACTAGTTATAGATTCCGATGCTTCACTTCAGGTTTACTGCATCCCTCTGACCTTCTTATTGACGACGAAACACAGAAATTGCATCGGATTTAAATACAAAAGGCACAATGCCGACTTAAGTACAATAAAACTGACTCTTCTTCCTGTCTATGATTTGAACCATTCCTGTGACACTAGTTATAGATTCCGATGCTTCACTTCAGGTTTACTGTCACCCGCTGACCTTCTTATTGTTGATAAAACACAGATATTGCATCGGAATTAAATACAAAAGCCACAATGCCGACTTAAGTACAAGAAAACTGACTCTTCTTACTGTCTATGTTTTGAACCATTCCTGTGACGCTAGTCATGGATTCCGATGCTTCACTTCAGGTTTACTGTATCCCTCTGACCTCCTTATTGACGATGAAACACAGAAATTGCATCGGAATTAAATACAAAAGGCATAATGCCCACTTAAGTACCAGAAAACTGACTCTTTTTACTGTCTACGTTTGAACCATTCATGTGACACTTGTTATAGATTCCGATGCTTCACTTCAGGTTTACTGTATCCTGCTGACCTTCTTATTGTTGATGAAACACAGATATTGCATCGGAATTAAATACAAAAGCCACAATGCCGACTTAAGTACAAGAAAACTGACTCTTCTTACTGTCTATGATTGAACCATTCCTGTGACACTAGTTATAGATTCCGATTCTTCACTTCAGGTTTACTGCATCCCTCTGACCTTCTTATTGACGACGAAACAGAAATTGCATCGGATTTAAATACAAAAGGCACAATGCCGACTTAAGTACAATAAAACTGACTCTTCTTCCTGTCTATGATTTGAACCATTCCTGTGACACTAGTTATCGATTCCGATGCTTCACTTCAGGTTTACTGTCACCCGCTGACCTTCTTATTGTTGATAAAACACAGATATTGCATCGGAATTAAATACAAAAGCCACAATGCCGACTTAAGTACAAGAAAACTGACTCTTCTTACTGTCTATGTTTTAAACCATTCCTGTGACACTAGTCATGGATTCCGATGCTTCACTTCAGGTTTACTGTATCCCTCTGACCTCCTTATTGACGATGAAACACAGAAATTGCATCGGAATTAAATACAAAAGGCATAATGCCCACTTAAGTACCAGAAAACTGACTCTTTTTACTGTCTACGTTTGAACCATTCATGTGACACTTGTTATAGATTCCGATGCTTCACTTCAGGTTTACTGTATCCTGCTGACCTTCTTATTGTTGATGAAACACAGATATTGCATCGGAATTAAATACAAAAGCCACAATGCCGACTTAAGTACAAGAAAACTGACTCTTCTTACTGTCTATGATTGAACCATTCCTGTGACACTAGTTATAGATTTCGATGCTTCACTTCAGGTTTACTGCATCCCTCTGACCTTCTTATTGACGACGAAACACAGAAATTGCATCGGATTTAAATACAAAAGGCACAATGCCGACTTAAGTACAATATAACTGACTCTTCTTACTGTCTATGATTTGAACCATTCCTGTGACACTAGTTATAGATTCCGATGCTTCACTTCAGGTTTTACTGTATCCCTCCGAGATCCTTATTGACGATGAAACACTGAAATTGCATCGGAATTAAATACAAAAGGCACAATGCTGACTTAAGTACAAGAAAACTGACTCTTCTTACTGTCTATGATTTGAACCATTCCTGTGACACTAGTTATAGATTTCGATGCTTCACTTCAGGTTCACTGTATCCCTCTGACGTTCTTATTGACGATGAAACACAGAAATTGCATTGGAATTAAATACAAAAGGCACAACGCCGACTTTAGTACAAGAAAACTGACTCTTCTTACTGTCTATGTTATGAACCATTCCTGTGACACTAATTATAGATTCCGATGCTTCACTTCAGGTTTACTGTATCCCTCTGACCTCCTTATTGACGATGAAACACAGAAATTGCATCGGAACTAAATACAAAAGGCACAATGCCGACTTAAGTACAAGAAAACTGACTCTTTTTACTGTCTATGTGTGACCCATTCCTGTGACACTAGTTATAGATTCCGATGCTTGACTTCAGGTTTACTGTTTCCCTCTGACCTTCTTATTGTTGATGAAACACAGAAATTGTATCGGAATTAAATACAAAAGGCACAATGCCGACTTAAGTACAAGAAAACTGCCTCTTCTTACCGTCTATGTTTTGAACCATTCCTGTGACACTAGTTATAGATTCCGATGCTTAACTTCAGGTTTACTGTATCCCTCTGACCTTCTTATTGACGATGAAACACAGAAATTGCATCTGAAATAAATACAAAAGGCACAATGACGACTTAAGTACAACAAAACTGACTCTTCTTCCTGTCTATGTTTTGGACCATTCATGTGGCACTAGTTATTGCTTCCGATGCTTCACCTCAGGTTTACTGTATCCATCAGACCTTCTTACTGACGATGAAACACAGAAATTGCATCGGAATTTAATACAAAATGCACAATGCCGACTTATGTACAAGAAAACTGACTCTTCTTACTGTCTATGTTTGAACCATTCATGTGACACTAGTTATAGATTCCGATGCTTCACTTTAGGTTTACTGTATCCCTCTGACCATCTCATTGACGATGAAACACAGAAATTGCATCGGAATTAAATATAAAAGGCACAATGCCGACTTATGTACAAGCAAACTGACTCTTCTTACTGTCTATGATTGAACCATTCCTGTGACACTAGTTATAGATTCCGATGATTCACTTCAGGTATACTGTATCCATCAGACCTTCTTATTGACGATGAAACACAGAAATTGCATCGGAATGAAATACAATAGGCACAATGCCGACTTAAGTACAAGAAAACTGACTCTTCTTACTGTCTATGTTTGAACCATTCATGTGACACTAGTTATAGATTCCGATGCTTCACTTCAGGTTTACTGTATCCCTCTGACCTTCTTATTGACGATGAAACACAGAAATTGCATCGGAATGAAATACAAAAGGCACAATGCCGACTTAAGTACAAGAAAACTGACTCTTCTTACTGTCTATGATTGAACCATTCCTGTGACACTACTTATAGATTCCGATGCTTCACTTCAGGTTTACTGCATCCCACTGACCTTCTTATTGACGACGAAACACAGAAATTGCATCGGATTTAAATACAAAAGGCACAATGCCGACTTAAGTACAATAAAACTGACTCTTCTTATTGTCTGTGTTTTGAACCGTTCCTTTGACACTAGTTATAGATTCCGATGCTTCACTTCAGGTTCACTGTTTCCCTCTGACCTTCTTATTGACGATGAAACACTGAAATTGCATCGGAATTAAATACAAAAGGCACAACGCCGACTTTAGTACAAGAAAACTGACTCTACTTACTGTCTATGTTTTGAACCATTCCTGTGACACTAGTCGTGGATTCCGATGCTTCACTTCAGGTTTACTGTATCCCTCTGACCTCCTTATTGACGATGAAACACAGAAATTGCATCGGAATTAAATACAAAAGGCATAATGCCCACTTAAGTACAAGAAAACTGACTCTTTTTACTGTCTATGTTTGAACCATTCATGTGACACTTGTTATAGATTCCGATGCTTCACTTCAGGTTTACTGTATCCTGCTGACCTTCTTATTGTTGATGAAACACAGATATTGCATCGGAATTAAATACAAAAGCCACAATGCCGACTTAAGTACAAGAAAACTGACTCTTCTTACTGTCTATGATTGAACCATTCCTGTGACACTAGTTATAGATTCCGATGCTTCACTTCAGGTTTACTGCATCCCACTGACCTTCTTATTGACGACGAAACACAGAAATTGCATCGGATTTAAATACAAAAGGCACAATGCCGACTTAAGTACAAGAAAACTGACTCTTCTTATTGTCTATGTTTTGAACCTTACCAGTGACACTAGTTATAGATTCCGATGCTTCACTTCAGGTTTACTGTATCCCTCTGACCTTCTTATTGACGATGAAACACAGAAATTGCATCGGAATTAAATACAAAAGGCACAATGCCAACTTAAGTACAAGAAACGTGACTCTTCTTACTGTCTATGACTTGAACCATGCCTGTGACACTAGTATAGATTCCGATGCTTCACTTCAGGTTCACTGTATCCCTCTGACCTTCTTATTGACGATGAAACACTGAGATTGCATCGGAATTAAATACAAAAGGCACAATGCCGACTTAAGTACAAGAAAACTGACTCTTCTTACTGTCTATGTTTTCAACCATTCCTGTGACACTAGATATAGATTCCGATTCTTCACATCAGGTTTACTGTATCCCTCTGACCTTCTTATTGATGATGTAACACAGAAAATTCATCGGAATGAAATACAAAAAGCACAATGCAGACTTAAGTACAAGAAAACTGACTCCACTTACTGTCTATGCTTTGAGCCATTCCTGTGACACTAGTTATAGATTCCGATGCTTTATTTCAGGTTTACTGTATCCCTCCGACCTTCTTATTGACGATGAAACATTGAAATTGCATCGGAATTAAATACAAAAGGCACAATGCCGACTTAAGTACAAGAAAACTGACTCTTCTTACTGTCTATGTTTTGAACCATTCCTGTGACACTAGTTACAGATTCCGATGCTTCACTTCAGATTCACTGTATCCCTCTGACCTTCTTATTGACGAAGAAACACTGAAATTGCATCGGAATTAAATACAAAAGGCACAATGCCGACTTAAGTACAATAAAACTGACTCTTCTTACTGTCTATGATTTGAAGCATTCCTGTGACACTAGTTATAGATTCCGATGATTCACTTCAGGTTCACTGTATCCATCGGACGTTCTTATTGACGATGAAACACAGAAATTGCAATGGAATTAAATACAAAAGGCACAATGCTCACTTAAGTTCAAGAAAACTGACTCTTTTTACTGTCTATGTTTGAACCATTCATGTGACACTTGTTATAGATTCCGATGCTTCACTTCAGGTTTACTGTATCCCGCTGACCTTCTTATTATTGATGAAACACAGATATTGCATCGGAATTAAATACAAAAGCCACAATGCCGACTTAAGAACAAGAAAACTGACTCTTCTTACTGTCTATGTTTTGAACCATTCCTGTGACACTAGTTATAGATTCCGATGCTTCACTTCAGGTTTACTGTATCCCTCTGACCTTCTTATTGACGATGAAACACAGTAATTGCATCTGAATTATATACAAAAGGCACAATGCCGATTTAAGTAAAAGAAAACTTACTCTTCTTACTGTCTATGCCTTGAACCATTCCTGTGACACTAGTTGTAGATTCCGATGCTTCACTTCAGGTTTACTGTATCCCTCCGACCTTCTTATTGACGATGTAACACTGAAATTGCATCGGAATTAAATACAAAAGGCACAATGCCGACTTAAGTACAAGAAAACTGACTCTTTTTACTGTCTATGTTTGAACCATTCCTGTTACACTAGTTATAGATTCCGATGCTTCACTTCAGGTTTACTGTATCCCTCTGACCTTCTTACTGACGTGAAACACAGAAATTGCATCGGAATTAAATACAAAAGGCACAATGCTGACTTAAGTACAAGAAAACTGACTCTTCTTACTGTATATGTTATGATCCATTCCTGTGACACACGTTATAGATTCCTATGCTTAACTTCAGGTTTACTGTATCCCTCTGACCTTCTTATTGACGATGAAACACAAAAATTGCATCTGAATAAAATACAAAAGGCACAATGAAGACTTAAGTACAACAAAACTGACTCTTCTTCCTGTCTATGTTTTGGACCATTCATGTGGCACTAGTTATTGCTTCCGATGCTTCACTTCAGGTATACTGTATCCATCAGACCTTCTTATTAACGATGAAACACAGAAATTGCATCGGAATGAAATACAATAGGCACAATGCGGACTTAAGTACAAGAAAACTGACTCTTCTTACTGTCTATGTTTGAACCATTCATGTGACACTATTTATAGATTCCGATGCTTTACTTCATGTTTACTGTATCCCTCTGACCTTCTTATTGACGATGAAACACAGAAATTGCATCGGAATGAAATACAAAAGGCACAATGCCGACTTAAGTACAAGAAAACTGACTCTTCTTACTGTCTATGATTGAACCAATCCTGTGACACTACTTATAGATTCCGATGCTTCACTTCAGGTTTACTGCATCCCTCTGACCTTCTTATTAACGATGAAACACAGAAATTGCATCGGATTTAAATACAAAAGGCACAATTCCGACTTAAGTACAATAAAACTGACTCTTCTTATTGTCTGTGTTTTGAACCGTTCCTTTGACACTAGTTATAGATTCCGATGCTTCACTTCAGGTTCACTGTTTCCCTCTGACCTTCTTATTGACGACGAAACACTGAAATTGCATCGGAATTAAATACAAAAGGCACAATGCCGACTTAAGTACAATAAAACTGACTCTTCTTACTGTCTATGATTTGAATCATTCCTGTGACACTAGTTATAGTTTCTGATGATTCACTTCAGGTTCACTCTATCCATCTGACGCTTTTATTGACGATGAAACACAGAAATTGCATTAGAATTAAATACAAAAGGCACAACGCCGACTTTAGTACAAGGAAACTGACTTTACTTACTGTCTATGTTTTGAGCCATTCCTGTGACACTAGTCGTGGATTCCGATGCTTCACTTCAGGTTTACTGTATCCCTCTGACCTCCTTATTGACGATGAAACACAGAAATTGCATCGGAATTAAATACAAAAGGCATAATGCCCACTTAAGTACAAGAAAACTGACTCTTTTTACTGACTATGTTTGAACCATTCATGTGACACTTGTTATAGATTCCGATGCTTCACTTCAGGTTTACTGTATCCTGCTGACCTTCTTATTGTTGATGAAACACAGATATTGCATCGGAATTAAATACAAAAGCCACAATGCCGACTTAAGTACAAGAAAACTGACTCTTCTTACAGTCTATGATTGAACCATTCCTGTGACACTAGTTATAGATTCCGATGCTTCACTTCAGGTTTGCTGCATCCCACTGACCTTCTTATTGACAACGAAACACAGAAATTGCATCGGAATTAAATACAAAAGGCACAATGCCGCCTTAAGTACAAGAAAACTGACTCTTCTTATTGTCTATGTTTTGAACCTTTCCAGTGACACTAGTTATAGATTCCGATGCTTCACTTCAGGTTTACTGTATCCCTCTGATCTTCTTATTGACGATGAAACACAGAAATTGCATCGGAATTAAATACAAAAGGCACAATGCCGACTTAAGTACAAGAAACCTGACTCTTCTTACTGTCTATGTCTTGAACCATGCCTGTGACACTAGTATAGATTCCCATGCTTCACTTCAGGTTCACTGTATCCCTCTGACCTTCTTATTGACGATAAAACACTGAAATTGCATCGGAATTAAATACAAAAGACACAATGCCGTCTTAAGTACAAGAAAACCGACTCTTCTTACTGTCTATGTTTTGAACCATTCCTGTGACACTAGATATAGATTCCGATGCTTCACATCAGGTTTACTGTATCCCTCTGACCTTCTTATTGATGATGAAACACAGAAAATTCATCGGAATTAAATACAAAAGGCACAATGCCGACTTAAGTACAAGAAAACTGACTCTTCTTACTGTCTATGTTTTGAACCATTCCTGTGACACTAGTTACAGATTCCGATGCTTCACTTCAGGTTTACTGTATCCCTCTGACCTTCTTATTGACGAAGAAACACTGAAATTGCATCGGAATTAAATACAAAAGGCACAATGCCGACTTAAGTACAATAAAACTGACTCTTCTTACTGTCTATGATTTGAAGCATTCCTGTGACACTAGTTATAGATTCCGATGATTCACTTCAGGTTCACTGTATCCATCTGACGTTCTTATTGACGATGAAACACAGAAATTGCTTTGTAATTAAATACAAAAGGCACAATGCCCACTTAGGTTCAAGAAAACTGACTCTTTTTACTGTCTATGTTTGAACCATTCATGTGACACTTGTCATAGATTCCGATGCTTCACTTCAGGTTTACTGTATCCCGCTGACCTTCTTATTATTGATGAAACACAGATATTGCATCGGAATTAAATACAAAAGCCACAATGCCGACTTAAGTACAAGAAAACTGACTCTTCTTACTGTCTATGTTTTGAACCATTCCTGTGACACTAGTTATAGATTCAGATGCTTCACTTCAGGTTTACTGTATCCCTCTGACCTTCGTATTGACGATGAAACACAGTAATTGCATCTGAATTATATACAAAAGGCACAATGCCGATTTAAGTAAAGGAAAACTTACTCTTCTTACTGTCTATGCCTTGAACCATTCCTGTGACACTAGTTGTAGATTCCGATGCTTCACTTCAGGTTTACTGTATCCCTCCGACCTTCTTATTGACGATGTAACACTGAAATTGCATCGGAATTAAATACAAAAGGCACAATGCCGGCTTAAGTACAAGAAAACTGACTCTTCTTACTGTCTATGATTTGAAGCATTCCTGTGACACTAGTTATAGATTCCGATGATTCACTTCAGGTTCACTGTATCCATCTGACGTTCTTATTGACGATGAAACACAGAAATTGCATTGGAATTAAATACAAAATGCACAATGCCCACTTAGGTTCAAGAAAACTGACTCTTTTTACTGTCTATGTTTGAACCATTCATGTGACACTTGTTATAGATTCCGATGCTTCACTTCAGGTTTACTGTATCCCGCTGACCTTCTTATTATTGATGAAACACAGATATTGCATCGGAATTAAATACAAAAGCCACAATGCCGACTTAAGTACAAGAAAACTGACTCTTCTTACTGTCTATGTTTTGAACCATTCCTGTGACACTAGTTATAGATTCCGATGCTTCACTTCAGGTTTACTGTATCCCTCTGACCTTCTTATTGACGATGAAACACAGTAATTGCATCTGAATTATATACAAAAGGCACAATGCCGATTTAAGTAAAGGAAAACTTACTCTTCTTACTGTCTATGCCTTGAACCATTCCTGTGACACTAGTTGTAGATTCCGATGCTTCACTTCAGGTTTACTGTATCCCTCCGACCTTCTTATTGACGATGTAACACTGAAATTGCATCGGAATTAAATACAAAAGGCACAATGCCGGCTTAAGTACAAGAAAACTGACTCTTCTTACTGTCTATGATTTGAACCATTCCTGTGACACTAGTTATGGATTTCGATGCTTCACTTCAGGTTCACTGTATCCCTCTGACGTTCGTATTGACGATGAAACACAGAAATTGCATTGGAATTAAATACAAAAGGCACAACGCCGACTTTAGTACAAGAAAACTGACTCTTCTTACTGTCTATGTTTTGAACCATTCCTGTGACACTAGTTATAGATTCCGATGCTTCACTTCAGGTTTACTGTATCCCTCTGACCTCCTTATTGACGATGAAACACAGAAATCGCATCGGAACTAAATACAAAAGGCACAATGCCGACTTAAGTACAAGAAAACTGACTCTTTTTACTGTCTATGTTTGAACCATTCCTGTTACACTAGTTATAGATTCCGATGCTTCACTTCAGGTTTACTGTATCCCTCTGGCTTCTTATTGTTGATGAAACACAGAAATTGCATCGGAATTAAATACAAAAGGCACAATGCTGACTTAAGTACAAGAAAACTGACTCTTCTTACTGTCTATGTTTTGATCCATTCCCGTGACACTAGTTATAGATTCCGATGCTTAACTTCAGGTTTACTGTATCCCTCTGACCTTCTTATTGACGATGAAACACAGAAATTGCATCTGAATTAAATACAAAAGGCACAATGACGACTTAAGTACAACAAAACTGACTCTTCTTCCTGTCTATGTTTTGGACCATTCATGTGGCACTAGTTATTGCTTCCGATGCTTCACTTCAGGTTTACTGTATCCATCAGACCTTCTTACTGACGATGAAACACAGAAATTGCATCGGAATTTAAGACAAAATGCACAATGCCGACTTATGTACAAGAAAACTGACTCTTCTTACTGTCTATGTTTGAACCATTCATGTGACACTACTTATAGATTCCGATGCTTCACTTCAGGTTTACTGTATCCCTCTGACCTTCTCATTGACGATGAAACACATAAATTGCATCGGAATTAAATACAAAAGGCACAATGCCGACTTAAGTACAAGAAAACTGACTCTTCTTACTGTCTATGATTGAACCATTCCTGTGACACTAGTTATAGATTCCGATGCTTCACTTCAAGTTGACTGCATCCCTCTGCCCTTCTTATTGACGATGAAACACAGAAAAGGCATCGGAATTAAATACAAAAGGCACAATGACGACCTGAGTACAAGAAAACTGACTCTTCTTATTGTCTATGTTTTGAACCGTACCTGTGACACTAGTTATAGATTCCAATGTTTCACTTCAGGTTCACTGTATCCCACTGACCTTCTTATTGACGATGAAACGCTGAAATTGCATCGGAATTAAATACAAAAGGCACAATGCCGACTTCAGTACAAGAAAACTGACTCTTCTTACTGTCTATGTTTTGAACCATTCCTGTGACACTAGTTATAGATTCCGATGCTTCATTTCAGGTTTCCTGTATCCCTCTGACATTCTTATTGACGCTGAAACACAGTAATTGCATCTGAATTAAATACAAAAGGCACAATGACGACTTAAGTACAAGAAAACTGATTCTTCATACTGTCTATGTTTTGGACCATTCATGTGACACTATTTATTGCTTCCGATGCTTCGCTTCAGGTTTACTGTATCCATCAGACCTTCTTATTGACGATGAAACACAAAAATTGCATCGGAATTAAATACAAAAGGCACAATGCCGACTTATGTACAAGAAAACTGACTCTTCTTACTGTCTATGTTTGAACCATTCATGTGACACTAGTTATAGATTCCGATGCTTCACTTCAGGTTTACTGTATCCCTCTGACCTTCTTATTGACGATGAATCACAGAAATTGCATCGGAATGAAATACAAAAGGCACAATGCCGACTTAAGTACAAGAAAACTGACTCTTCTTACTGTCTATGATTGAACCATTCCTGTGACACTAGTTATAGATTCCAATGCTTCAATTCATTTTTAATTTATCCCTCTGACCTTCTTATTGACGATGAAACACAGATATTGGATCGGAATTAAATAGAAAAGTCACAATGCCGACTTAAGTACAAGAAAACTGACTCTTCTTACTGTCAATGGTTTGAAAAAATTCCTGTGACACTAGTTATAGATTCCGATGCTTCACTTCAGGTTTACTGTATCCCTCTGACCTTCTTATTGACGATGAAACACAGAAATTTCATCGGAATTAAATACAAAATGCACAATGCCGACTTAAGTACAAGAAAACTGACTCTTCTTACTGTCTACGTTTTGAACCATTCCTGTGACACTAGTTACAGATTCCGATGCTTCACTTCAGGTTTACTGTATCCCTCTGACCTTCTTATTGACGATGAAACACAGAAATTGCATCGGAATTAAATAGAAAAGGCACAATGCCGACTTAAGTACAAGAAAACTGACTCTTCTTACTGTCTAAGTTTGAACCATTGCTGTGACACTAGTTATAGATTCCGTTGCTTCACTTCAGCTTTACTGTATCCCGCTGACCTTCGTATTGACGATGAAACACAGAAATTGCATCGGAATAAAATACAAAAGGGACAATGCCGACTTAAGTACAAGAAAACTGACTCTTCTTACTGTCTATGTATGAACCATTCCTGTGACACTAGTTATAGATTCCAATGCTTCACGTCAGGTTTACTGTATCCCTCTGACCTTCTTATTGACGATGAAACACAGAAATTGCATGGGAGTTAAATACAAAAGGCACAACGCCGACTTAAGTACAGGGAATCTGACTCTTCTTACAGTCTTTTTTTTTGAACCATTCCTGTGACACTAGTTATAGTTTCCGATGCTTCACTTCAGGTTAACTGTATCCCTCTGACCTTCTTATTGACGATGAAACACAGATATTGCATCGGAATTAAATACAAATGGCACAATGACGACTTAAGTACAAGAAAACTGACTCTTCTTACTGTCTATGTTTTGAACCATTCCTGTGACTCTAGGTATACATACCGATGCTTCACTTCAGGTTTACTGTATCCCTCTGACCATATCATTGACGATGAAACACAGAAATTGCATCGGAATTAAATACAAAAGGCACAATGCAGACTTAAGTACAAGAAACCTGACTCTTCTTACTGTCTATATTTGAACCATTCCTGTGACACTAGATATAGATTCCGATGCTTCACTTCAGGTTCACTGTATCCCTCTGACCTTCTTATTGACGATGAAACACTGAAATTGCATCGGAATTAAATACAAAAGGCACAATGCCGACTTAAGTACAAGAAAACTGACTCTTCTTACTGTCTATCTTTTGAACCATTCCTGTGACACTAGTTATAGATTCCGATGCTTCAGTTCAGGTTTACAATATCCCTCTGACCTTCTTATTGACGATGAAACACAGAAATTGCATCGGAATTAAATACAAAAGGCACAACGCCGACTTAAGTACAAGAAAACAGACTCTTCTTACTGTCTATGTTTTGAACCATTCCTGTGACACTAGTTATAGATTCCGATGCTTCACTTCATGTTTACTGTATCCCTCTGACCTTCTTATTGACGACGAAACACAGAAATTGCATCGGAATTTAATACAAAAGGCACAACGCCGACTTAAGTACAAGAAAACTGTCTCTTCTTACTGTCTATGTTTTGAACCATTCATGTGACACTAGTTATAGATTCCGATGCTTGACTCCAGGTTTACTGTATCCCTCTGACCGTCTTATTGACGATGAAACACAGATATTGCGTCGGAATTAAATACAAAAGGCACAATGCCGACTTAAGTACAAGAAAACTGACTCTTCTTACTGTCTATGTTTTGAACCATTCCTGTGACACTAGTTATAGATTCCGATGCTTCACTTCAGGTTCACTGTATCCATCTGACGTTCTTATTGACGATGAAACACAGAAATTGCATTGGAATTAAATACAAAAGGCACAATGCCCACTTAGATTCAAGAAAACTGACTCTTTTTACTGTCTATGTTTGAACCATTCATGTGACACTTGTTATAGATTCCGATGCTTCACTTCAGGTTTACTGTATCCCGCTGACCTTCTTATTATTGATGAAACACAGATATTGCAACGGAATTAAATACAAAAGCCACAATGCCGACTTAAGTACAAGAAATCTGACTCTTCTTACTGTCTATGTTTTGAACCATTCCTGTGACACTAGTTATAGATTCCGATGCTTCACTTCAGGTTTACTGTATCCCTCTGACCTTCTTATTGACGATGAAACACAGTAATTGCATCTGAATTATATACAAAAGGCACAATGCCGATTTAAGTAAAGGAAAACTTACTCTTCTTACTGTCTATGCCTTGAACCATTCCTGTGACACTAGTTGTAGATTCCGATGCTTCACTTCAGGTTTACTGTATCCCTCCGACCTTCTTATTGACGATGTAACACTGAAATTGCATCGGAATTAAATACAAAAGGCACAATGCCGGCTTAAGTACAAGAAAACTGACTCTTCTTACTGTCTATGATTTGAACCATTCCTGTGACACTAGTTATGGATTTCGATGCTGCACTTCAGGTTCACTGTATCCCTCTGACGTTCGTATTGACGATGAAACACAGAAATTGCATTGGAATTAAATACAAAAGGCACAACGCCGACTTTAGTACAAGAAACCTGACTCTTCTTACTGTCTATGTTTTGAACCATTCCTGTGACACTAGTTAAGATTCCGATGCTTCACTTCAGGTTTACTGTATCCCTCTGACCTCCTTATTGACGATGAAACACAGAAATTGCATCGGAACTAAATACAAAAGGCACAATGCCGACTTAAGTACAAGAAAACTGACTCTTTTTACTGTCTATGTTTGAACCATTCCTGTTACACTAGTTATAGATTCCGATGCTTCACTTCAGGTTTACTGTATCCCTCTGACCTTCTTATTGACGATGAAACACAGAAATTGCATCTGAATTAAATACAAAAGGCACAATGACGACTTAAGTACAACAAAACGGACTCTTCTTCTTGTCTATGTTTTGGACCATTCATGTGGCACTAGTTATTGCTTCCGATGCTTCACTTCAGGTTTACTGTATCCATCAGACCTTCTTACTGACGATGAAACACAGAAATTGCATCGGAATTTAAGACAAAATGCACAATGCCGACTTATGTACAAGAAAACTGACTCTTCTTACTGTCTATGTTTGAACCATTCATGTGACACTACTTATAGATTCCGATGCTTCACTTCAGGTTTACTGTATCCCTCTGACCTTCTCATTGACGATGAAGCACATGAATTGCATCGGAATTAAATACAAAAGGCACAATGCCGACTTAAGTACAAGAAAACTGACTCTTCTTACTGTCTATGATTGAACCATTCCTGTGACACTAGTTATAGATTCCGATGCTTCACTTCAAGTTGACTGCATCCCTCTGCCCTTCTTATTGACGAAGAAACACAGAAAAGGCATCGGAATTAAATATCAAAAGGCACAATGACGACCTAAGTACAAGAAAACTGACTCTTCTTATTGTCTATGTTTTGAACCGTACCTGTGACACTAGTTATAGATTCCAATGTTTCACTTCAGGTTCACTGTATCCCACTGACCTTCTTATTGACGATGAAACACTGAAATTGCATCGGAATTAAATACAAAAGGCACAATGCCGACTTAAGTACAAGAAAACTGACTCTTCTTACTGTCTATGTTTTGAACCATTCCTGTGACACTAGTTATAGATTCCGATGCTTCATTTCAGGTTTCCTGTATCCCTCTGACATTCTTATTGACGCTGAAACACAGTAATTGCATCTGAATTAAATACAAAAGGCACAATGACGACTTAAGTACAAGAAAACTGACTCTTCTTACTGTCTATGATTGAACCATTCCTGTGACACTAGTTATAGATTCCGATGCTTCACTTCAGGTTTACTGCATCCCTCTGACCTTCTTATTAACGATGAAACACAGAAATTGCATCGGATTTAAATACAAAAGGCACAATGCCGACTTAAGTACAATAAAACTGACTCTTTTTATTGTCTATGTTTGAACCTCTCCTGTGACGCTAGTTATAGATTCCGATGCTTCACTTGAGGTTTACTGTATCCCTCTGACCTTCTTATTGACGATGAAACACAGAATGGCATCGGAGTTAAATACAAAGGGCACAATGGCGACTTAAGTACAAGGAAACTGACTCTTCTTATAGCCTATGTTTTGAACCATTCCTGTGACACTAGTTATAGATTCCGATGCTTCAATTCATTTTTAATTTATTCCTCTGACCTTCTTATTGACGATGAAACACAGATATTGCATCGGAATTAAATAGAAAAGTCACAATGCCGACTTAAGTACAAGAAAACTGACTCTTCTTACTGTCAATGGTTTGAACCATTCCTGTGACACTAGTTATAGATTCCGATGCTTCACTTCCGGTTTACTATATCCCTCTGACCTTCTTATTGACGATGAAACACAGAAATTTCATCGGAATTAAATACAAAATGCACAATGCCGACTTAAGTACAAGAAAACTGACTCTTCTTACTGTCTACGTTTTGAACCATTCCTGTGACACTAGTTACAGATTCCGATGCTTCACTTCAGGTTTACTGTATCCCTCTGACCTTCTTATTGACGATGAAACACAGAAATTGCATCGCAATTAAATAGAAAAGGCACAATGCCGACTTAAGTACAAGAAAGCTGACTCTTTTTACTGTCTATGTTTTGAACCACTCCTGTGACACTAGTTATAGATTCCGATGCTTCACCTCAGGTATACTGTATCCCTCTGACCTTCTTATTGACGATGAAACACAGAAATTGCAACGGAATTAAATACAAAAGGCACAATGCCGACTTAAGTACAAGAAAACTGACTCTTCTTACTGTCTATGTTTTGAACCATTCCTGTGACACTAGTTATAGATTCCGATGCTTCACTTCAGGTTTACTGTATCCCTCTTATCTACTTGCTGAAGATGAAACACAGAAATTGCATCGGAATTAAATACAAAAGGCACAATGCCGACTTATGTACAAGAAAACTGACTCTTCTTACTGTCTAAGTTTGAACCATTGCTGTGACACTAGTTATAGATTCCGTTGCTTCACTTCAGCTTTACTGTATCCCGCTGACCTTCGTATTGACGATGAAACACAGAAATTGCATCGGAATAAAATACAAAAGGGACAATGCCGACTTAAGTACAAGAAAACTGACTCTTCTTACTGTCTATGTTTGAACCATTCCTGTGACACTAGTTATAGATTCCGATGCTTCACGTCAGGTTTACTGTATCCCTCTGACTTTCTTATTGACGATGAAACACAGAAATTGCATGGGAGTTAAATACAAAAGGCACAACGCCGACTTAAGTACAGGGAATCTGACTCTTCTTACAGTCTTTTTTTTTGAACCATTCCTGTGACACTAGTTATAGTTTCCGATGCTTCACTTCAGGTTAACTGTATCCCTCTGACCTTCTTATTGACGATGAAACACAGATATTGCATCGGAATTAAATACAAATGGCACAATGACGACTTAAGTACAAGAAAACTGACTCTTCTTACTGTCTTTGTTTTGAACCATTCCTGTGACTCTAGGTATACATACCGATGCTTCACTTCAGGTTTACTGTATCCCTCTGACCATATCATTGACGATGAAACACAGAAATTGCATCGGAATTAAATACAAAAGGCACAATGCAGACTTAAGTACAAGAAACCTGACTCTTCTTACTGTCTATATTTGAACCATTCCTGTGACACTAGATATAGATTCCGATGCTTCACTTCAGGTTCACTGTATCCCTCTGACCTTCTTATTGACGATGAAACACTGAAATTGCATCGGAATTAAATACAAAAGGCACAATGCCGACTTAAGTACAAGAAAACTGACTCTTCTTACTGTCTATCTTTTGAACCATTCCTGTGACACTAGTTATAGATTCCGATGCTTCAGTTCAGGTTTACAATATCCCTCTGACCTTCTTATTGACGATGAAACACAGAAATTGCATCGGAATTAAATACAAAAGGCACAACGCCGACTTAAGTACAAGAAAACAGACTCTTCTTACTGTCTATGTTTTGAACCATTCCTGTGACACTAGTTATAGATTCCGATGCTTCACTTCATGTTTACTGTATCCCTCTGACCTTCTTATTGACGACGAAACACAGAAATTGCATCGGAATTTAATACAAAAGGGGCACAACGCCGACTTAAGTACAAGAAAACTGTCTCTTCTTACTGTCTATGTTTTGAACCATTCATGTGACACTAGTTATAGATTCCGATGCTTGACTCCAGGTTTACTGTATCCCTCTGACCGTCTTATTGACGATGAAACACAGATATTGCGTCGGAATTAAATAAAAAAGGCACAATGCCGACTTAAGTACAAGAAAACTGACTCTTCTTACTGTCTATGTTTTGAACCATTCCTGTGACACTAGTTATAGATTCCGATGCTTCACTTCAGGTTTACTGTATCCCACTGACTTTCTTATTGACGATGAAACAGAAATTGCATCGGAAATAAATCCGAAAGCCACAATGCCGACCTAAGTACAAGAAAGCTGACTCTTCTTACAATCTATGCTTTGAACCATTCCTGTGACACTAGTTACAGATTCCGTATCTTCACTTCAGGATTACTGTATCGCTCTGACCTTCTGATTGACGATGAAACACAGAAATTGCATATGAATTAAATAGAAAAGCCACAATGCCAACTTAAGTACAAGAAAACTGACTCTTTTTACTGTCTATATTTTGGACCATTCATCTGACACTAGTTATAGAATCCGATGCTTCAACTCAGGTTTACTGTATCCCTCTGACCTTCTTATTGACGATGAAGCACAGAAATTGCAACGGAATTAAATACAAAAGGCACAATGCCGACTTAAGTACAAGAAAACTGACTCTTCTTACTGTCTATGTTTTGAACCATTCCTGTGACACTAGTTATAGATTCCGATGCTTCACTTCAGGTTTACTGTATCCCACTGACTTTCTTATTGACGATGAAACAGAAATTGCATCGGAAATAAATCCGAAAGCCACAATGCCGACCTAAGTACAAGAAAGCTGACTCTTCTTACAATCTATGCTTTGAACCATTCCTGTGACACTAGTTACAGATTCCGTATCTTCACTTCAGGATTACTGTATCGCTCTGACCTTCTGATTGACGATGAAACACAGAAATTGCATATGAATTAAATAGAAAAGCCACAATGCCAACTTAAGTACAAGAAAACTGACTCTTTTTACTGTCTATATTTTGGACCATTCATCTGACACTAGTTATAGAATCCGATGCTTCAACTCAGCTTTACTGTATCCCTCTGACCTTCTTATTGACGATGAAGCACAGAAATTGCAACGGAATTAAATACAAAAGGCACAATGCCGACTTAAGTACAAGAAAACTGACTCTTCTTACTGTCTATGTTTTGAACCATTCCTGTGACACTAGTTATAGATTCCGATGCTTCACTTCAGGTTTACTGTATCCCTCATACCTTCTTGTTGACGATGAAAAACAGAAATTGCATCGAAATTAAATACAAAAGGCACAATGCCGACTTATGTACAAGAAAACTGACTCTTCTTTTTGTCTAAGTTTTGAACCATTCCTGTGACACTAGTTACAGATTCCGTTGCTTCACTTCAGGTCTACTGTATCCCTCTGACCTTCTTATTGACGATGAAACACAGAAATGGCATCGGAATAAAATACTAAAGGCACAATGCCGACTTAAGTACAAGAAAACTGACTCTTCGTACTGTCTATGTTTTGAACCATTCCTGTGACTCTAGGTATACATTCCGATGCTTCACTTCAGGTTTACTGTATCCCTCTGATTATCTCATTGACGATGAAACACAGAAAATGCATCGGAATTAAATACAAAAGGCACAATGCCGACTTAAGTACAAGAAACCTGACTTTTCTAACTGTCTATATTTGAACCATTCCTGTGACACTAGTTATAGATTCCGATGCTTCGCTTCAGGTTCACTGTATCGATCTGACCTTCTTATTGACGATGAAACACTGAAATTGCATCGGAATTAAATACAAAAGGCACAATGCCGACTTAAGTACAAGAAAACTGACTCTTCTTACTGTCTATGATTGAACCATTCCTGTGACACTAGTTATAGATTCCGATGCTTCACTTCAGGTTTGCTGCATCCCTCTGACCTTCTTATTAACGATGAAACACAGAAATTGCATCGGATTTAAATACAAAAGGCACAATGCCGACTTAAGTACAATAAAACTGACTCTTTCTACTGTCTATGTTTGAACCTTTCCTGTGACGCTAGTTATAGATTCCGATGCTTCACTTGAGGTTTACTGTATCCCTCTGACCTTCTTATTGACGATGAAACACAGAAATGGCATCGGAGTTAAATATAAAGGGCACAATGGCGACTTAAGTACAAGGAAACTGACTCTTCTTACAGTCTATGTTTTGAACCATTCCTGTGACACTAGTTATAGATTCCGATGCTTCACTTCATTTTTAATTTATCCCTCTGACCTTCTTATTGACGATGAAACACAGAAATTGCATCGGAATTAAATAGAAAAGTCACAATGGCGACTTAAGTACAAGAAAACTGACTCTTCTTACTGTCAATGGTTTGAACCATTCCTGTGACACTAGTTATAGATTCCGATGCTTCACTTCAGGTTTACTGTATCCCTCTGACCTTCTTATTGACGATGAAACACAGAAATTTCATCGGAATTAAATACAAAATTCACAATGCCGACTTAAGTACAAGAAAACTGACTCTTCTTACTGTCTACGATTTGAACCATTCCTGTGACACTAGTTACAGATTCCGATGCTTCACTTCAGGTTTACTGTATCCCTCTGACCTTCTTATTGACGATGAAACACAGAAATTGCATCGGAATTAAATAGAAAAGGCACAATGCCGACTTAAGTACAAGTAAACTGACTCTTTTTACTGTCTATGTTTTGAACCATTCCTGTGACACTAGTTATAGATTCCGATGCTTCACCTCAGGTTTACTGTATCCCTCTGACCTTCTTATTGACGATGAAACACAGAAATTGCAACGGAATTAAATACAAAAGGCACAATGCCGACTTAAGTACAAGAAAAATGACTCTTCTTACTGTCTATGCTTTGAACCATTCCTGTGACACTAGTTATAGATTCCGATGCTTCACTTCAGGTTTACTGTATCCCTCTTATTTCTTGTTGACGATGAAACACAGAAATTGCATCGGAATTAAATACAAAAGGCACAATGCCGACTTATGTACAAGAAAACTGACTCTTCTTACTGTCTAAGTTTGAACCATTGCTGTGACACTTGTTATAGATTCCGTTGCTTCACTTCAGCTTTACTGTATCCCTCTGACCTTCGTATTGACGATGAAACACAGAAATTGCATCGGAATAAAATACAAAAGGGACAATGCCGACTGAAGTACAAGAAAACTGACTCTTCTTACTGTCTATGATTTGAACCATTCCTGTGACACTAGTTATAGATTCCGATGCTTCACTTCAGGTTTACTGTATCCCTCTGACCTTCTTAATGACGATGAAACACAGAAATTGCATCGGAGTTAAATACAAAAGGCACAACGCCGACTTAAGTACAGGGAATCTGACTCTTCTTACAGTCTTTTTATTTAACCATTCCTGTGACACTAGTTATAGTTTCCGATGCTTCACTTCAAGTTTACTCTATCCCTCTGACTTTCTTATTGACGATGAAACACAGATATTGCATCGGAATTAAATACAAATGGCACAATGACGACTTAAGTACAAGAAAACTACCTCTTCTTGCTGTCTATATTTGAACCATTCCTGTGACACTAGTTATAGATTCCGATGCTTCACTTCAGGTTCACTGTATCCCTCTGACCTTCTTATTGACGATGAAACACTGAAATTGCATCGGAATTAAATACAAAAGGCACAATGGCGACTAAAGTACAAGAAAACAGACTCTTCTTACTGTCTATGTTTGAAATTATTCCTGTGACACAAGTTATAGATTCCGATGCTTCACTTCATGTTTACTGTATCCCACTGACCTTCTTATTGACGACGAAATACAGAAATTGCATCGGAATTTATTACAAAAGGCACAATGCCGACTTAAGTACAAGAAAACTGTCTCTTCTTACCGTCTATGTTTCGAACCATTCATGTGACACTAGTTATAGATTCCGATGCTTGACTCCAGGTTTACTGTATCCCTCTGACCTTCTTATTGACGATGAAACACAGATATTGCGTCGGAATTAAATACAAAAGGCACAATGCCGACTTAAGTACAAGAAAACTGACTCTTCTTACTGTCTATGTTTTGAACCATTCCTGTGACACTACTTATAGATTCCGATGCTTCACTCCAGGTTTACTGTATCCCTCTGACCTTCTTGTTGACGATGAAACACAGAAATTGCATCGGAGTTAAATACAAAAGGCACAATGCCGACATAAGAACCAGAAACCTCACTCTTCTTGCTGTCTATATTTGAACCATTCCTGTGACACTAGTTATAGATTCCGATGCTTCACTTCAGGTTCACTGTATCCCTCTGACCTTCTTATTGACGATGAAACACTGAAATTGCATCGGAATTAAATACAAAAGGCACAATGACGACTTAAGTACAAGAAAACAGACTCTTATACTGTCTATGTTTTAAATTATTCCTGTGACACTAGTTATAGATTCCGATGCTTCACTTCATGTTTACTGTATCCCTCTGACCTTCTTATTGACGACGAAACACAAAATTGCATCGGAATTTAATACAAAAGGCACAATGCCGACTTAAGTACAAGAAAACTGTCTCTTCTTACTGTCTATGTTTTGAACCATTCATGTGACACTAGTTATAGATTCCGATGCTTCACTTCATGTTTACTGTATCCCTCTGACCTTCTTATTGACGACGAAACACAGAAATTGTTCGGAATTTAATACAAAAGGCACAATGCCGACCTAAGTACAAGAAAACTGTCTCTTCTTACTGTCTATGTTTTGAACCATTCATGTGACGCTAGTTATAGATTCTGATGCTTGACTCCAGGTTTACTGTATCCCTCTGACCTTCTTACTGACGATGAAACACAGATATTGCGTCGGAATTAAATACAAAAGGCACAATGCCGACTTAAGTACAAGAAAACTGACTCTTCTTACTGTCTATCTTTTTAACCATTCCTCTGACACTAGTTATAGATTCCGATGCTTCCCTTCAGGTTTACTGTATCCCTCATACCTTCTTGTTTACGATGAAACACAGAAATTGCATCGGAATTAAATACAAAAGGCACAATGCCGACTTAAGTACAAGAAACCTGACTTTTCTTACTGTCTATATTTGAACCATTCCTGTGACACTAGTGATAGATTCCGATGCTTCACTTCAGGTTCACTGTATCCCTCTGACCTTCTTATTGACGATGAAACACTGAAATTGCATCGGAATTAAATACAAAAGTCACAATGCCGACTTAAGTAAAAGAAAACTGACTCTTCTTACTGTGTATCTTTTGAACCATTCCTGTGACACCAGTTATAGATTCCGATGCTTAAGTTCAGGTTTACTGTATCCCTCTGACCTTCTTATTGACGATGAAACACAGAAATTGGATCGGAATTAAATACAAAAGGCACAACGCCGATTTAAGTACATGAAAACAGACTCTTCTTTCTGTCTATGTTTTGAACCATTCCTGTGACACTAGTTATAGATTCCGATGCTTCACTTCAGGTTTACTGTATCCCTCTGACCTTCTTATTGACGATGAAACACAGAAATTGCATCGGAATTAAATACAAAAGCACAATGCCGACTTAAGTACAAGAAAACTGACTCTACTTACTGTCTATGTTTGAACCATGCCTGTGACACTAGTTAGAGATTCTGATGCTTCACTTCAGGTTTACTGTATCCCTCTGACCTTCTTATTGACGATGAAACACAGAAATTGCATCGCAATAAAATACAAAAGGCACAATGATGACTTAAGTACAAGAAAACTGACTCTTCTTACTGTCTATGTTTTGAAATATTCCTTGGACACTAGTTATAGATTCTGCTGCTTCACTTCAGGTTTACTGTATCCCTCTGACCTTCTTATTGACGATGAAACACAGACATTGCATCGGAGTTAAATACAAAAGGCACAATGCCGACTTAAGTACTAGAAAACTGACTCTTCTTACAGTCTATGTTTTCAACCATTCGTGTGACACTAGTTATAGATTCCGATGCTTCACTTCAGGTTCATTGTATCCCTCTGACGTTCTTATTGACGATAAAACACAGAAATTGCATCGGAATTAAATAGAAAAGGCACAATGCCGACTTAAGTAAAAGAAAACTGACTCTTCTTACGGTCTATGTTTTGAACCTTTCCTGTGACACTAGTTATAGGTTCCGATGCTTCACTTCAGGTTTACTGTATCCCTCGGACCTTCTTATTGACGATGAAACACAGAAATTGCATCGGAGTTAAATACAAAAGGCACAACGCCGACTTAAGTGCAGGAAAACTGACTCTTCTTACAGTCTATGTTTTGAACCATTCCTGTGACACTAGTTATAGTTTCCGATGCTTCCCTTCAGGTTTACTGTATCCCTCTGACCTTCTTATTGACGATGAAACACAGATATTGCATCGGAATTAATTACAAATTGCACAATGACGACATAAGTACAAGAAAACTGACTCTTCTTACTGTCTATGTTTTGAACCATTCCTGTGACACTAGGTATACATTCCGATGCTTCACTTCAGGATCACTGTATCCCTCTGACCTTCTTATTGACGATGAAACACTGAAATTGCATCCTAATTAAATACAAAAGGCACAATGCCGACTTAAGTAACAAGAAAACTGACTCTTCTTACTGTTTATGTTTTGAACCATTCCTGTGACACTAGTTATAGATTCCGATTCATCACTTCAGGTTTACTGTATCCCTCTGACCTTCTTATTAATGATGAAACACAGAAATAGCGTCGGAATTAAATACAAAAGGCACAACGCCGACTTAAGTACAAGAAAACTGACTGTTCTTACTGTCTATGTTTTGAACAATTCCTGTGACACTAGTTATAGATTCCGATGCTTCACTTCATGTTTACTGTATCCCTCTGACCTTCTTATTGACGATAAAACACAGAAATTGCATCGGAATTAAATACAAAAGGCACAATACCGATTTAAGTACAAGAAAACTGACTCTTCTTACTGTCTATGTCTTCAACCATTCCTGTGACACTAGGTATAGATCCCGATGCTTCACTTCAGGTTTACTGTATCCCTCTGACCTACTTATTGACGATGTAACACAGAATTTGCTTTGGAATTAAATACAAAAGGCACAATGCCGACTTAAGTACAAGAAAACTGACTCTTCTTACTGTCTATGTTTTGAACCATTCCTGTGACACTAGTTATAGATTCCGATGCTTCACTTCAGGTTCACTGTATCCCTCTGAATTTCTTATTGACGATGAAACACTGAAATTGCATCAGAATTAAATAGAAAAGGCACAATGCCGACTTAAGTACATGAAAACTGACTCTTCCTACTGTCTATGATTTGAACCATTCCTGTGACACTAGTTATAGATTCCGATGCTTCACTTCAGGTACACTGTATCCCTCTGACGTTCTTATTGACGATGTGTTGTTGTTGTTGTGGTCTTCAGTCCTGAGACTGGTTTGATGCAGCTCTCCATGCTATTCTATCCTGTGCAAGCTTTTTTCATCTCCCAGTACCTACTGCAACCTACATCCTTCTGAATCTGCTTAGTGTATTCATCTCTTGGTCTCCCTCTACGATTTTTACCCTCCACGCTGCCCTCCAATACTAAATTGGTGATCCCTTGATGCCTCAGAACATGTCCTACCAACCGATCCCTTCTTCTGGTCAAGTTGTGCCACAAACTTCTCTTCTCCCCAATCCTATTCAGTACTTCCTCATTAGTTATGTGATCTACCCATCTAATCTTCAGCATTCTTCTGTAGCACCACATTTCGAAAGCTTCTATTCTCTTCGTGTCCAAACTATTTATCGTCCATGTTTCACTTCCATACATGGCTACACTCCATACGAATACTTTCAGAAATGACTTCCTGACACTTAAATCAATACTGGATGTTAACAAATTTCTCTTCTTCAGAAACGCTTTCCTTGCCATTGCCAGCCTACATTTTATATCCTCTCTACTTCGACCATCATCAGTTATTTTGCTCCCCAAATAGCAAAACTCCTTTACTACTTTAAGTGCCTCATTTCCTAATCTAATTCCCTCAGCATCACCCGACTTAATTAGACTACATTCCATTATCCTTGTTTTGCTTTTGTTGATGTTCATCTTATATCCTCCTTTCAAGACACTGTCCATTCCATTCAACTGCACTTCCAAGTCCTTTGCTGTCTCTGACAGAATCACAATGTCATCGGCGAACCTAAAAGTTTTTATTTCTTCTCCATGAATTTTAATACCTACCCCGAATTTTCCTTGACGATGAAACACAGAAATTGCAATTGAATTAAATACAAAAGGCACAACGCAGACTTAAGTACAAGTAAACTGACTCTTATTACTGTCTATGTTTTGAACCATTCCTGTGACACTAGGTATAGATTCCGATGCTTCACTTCAGGTTTACTGTATCCCTCTGACCTTCTTATTGACGATGAAACACATTGCATAGGAATTAAATACAAAAGGCACAATGCCGACTTAAGTACAAGAAACCTGACTCTTCTTACTGTCTATGATTTTAACCATTCCTGTGACACTAGTTATAGATTCCGATGCTTCACTTCAGGTTCACTGTATCCCTCTGAATTTCTTATTGACGATGAAACACTGAAATTGTATCAGAATTAAATAGAAAAGGCACAATGCCGACTTAAGTACATGAAAACTGACTCTTCCTACTGTCTATGATTTGAACCATTCCTGTGACACTAGGTATACATTCCGATGCTTCACTTCAGGATCACTGTATCCCTCTGACCTTCTTATTGACGATGAAACACTGAAATTGCATCCTAATTAAATACAAAAGGCACACTGCCGACTTAAGTAACAAGAAAACTGACTCTTCTTACTGTTTATGTTTTGAACCATTCCTGTGACACTAGTTATAGATTCCGATTCATCACTTCAGGTTTACTGTATCCCTCTGACCTTCTTATTAACGATGAAACACAGAAATAGCATCGGAATTAAATACAAAAGGCACAATACCGACTTAAGTACAAGAAAACTGACTCTTCTTACTGTCTATGTCTTCAACCATTCCTGTGACACTAGGTATACATCCCGATGCTTCACTTCAGGTTTACTGTATCCCTCTGACCTACTTATTGACGATGTAACACAGAAATAGCATCGGAATTAAATACAAAAGGCACAATGCCGACTTAAGTACAAGAAACTGACTCTTCTTACTGTCTATGTTTTGAACCATTCCTGTGACACTAGTTATAGATTCCGATGCTTCACTTCAGGTTCACTGTATCCCTCTGAATTTCTTATTGACGATGAAACACTGAAATTGCATCAGAATTAAATAGAAAAGGCACAATGCCGACTTAAGTACAAGAAAACTGACTCTTCCTACCGTCTTTGCTTTGAACCATTCATGTGACACTAGTTATAGATTCCGATGCTTTACTCCAGGTTTATTGTATCCCTCTGACCTTCTTATTGACGATGATACACAGAAATTGCTTCGGAATTAAATACAAAAGGCACAAAAAGCCGACATAAGTACAACAAAACTGACTCTTCTTACTGTCTATTTTTCGAACCATTCCTGTGACAATAGATATCGATTCGGATGCTTCACATCAGGTTTACTGTATCGCTCTGACTTTCTTATTGATGATGAAACACAGAAAATGCATCGGAATTAAATACAAAAAGCACAATGCAGACTTAAGTACAAGAAAACTGACTCCTCTAACTGTCTATGTTTTGAGTCATTCCTGTGACACTAGCTATAGATTCCGATGCTTCACTTCAGGTTTACTGTATCCCTCTGACCTTCTTATTTACGATGAACACAGAAATTGCATCGGAATTAAATACAAAAGGCACAATGCCGACTTAAGTACAAGAAAACTGACTCTTCTTACTGTCTATGTTTGCACCATTCCTGTGACACTAGTTATAGATTCCGATGCTACACTTCAGGTTCACTGTATCCCTCTGACCTTCTTATTGACGATGAAACACAGAAATTGCATCGGAATTAAATACAAAAGGCACAATGCCGACTTAAGTACAAGAAAACTGACTCTTCTTACTGTCTATGCTTTGAACCATTCATGTGACACTAGTTATAGATTCCGATGCTTCACTTCAGGTTTACTGTATCCCTCTGACCTTCTTATTGACGATGAAACACAAAAATTGCATCGGAATTAAATACAAAAGGCACAACGCCGACTTAAGTACAAGAAAACTTACTCTTCTTACAGTCTATGATTTGAACCATTCCTGTGACACTAGTTATAGATTCAGATGCTTCACTTCATGTTTTCTGTATCCCTCTTACCTTCTTATTGACGATGAAACACAGAAATTGCACGCGAATTTAATACAAAAGGCACAATGCCGACTTAAGTACAAGAAAACTGACTCTTCCTACCGTCTATGTTTTGAACCATTCCTGTGACACTAGTTATAGATTCCGATGCTTCACTTCATGTTTTCTGTATCCCTCTTACCTTCTTATTGACGATGAAACACAAAAATTTCATCGGAATTAAATACAAAAGGCACAAAGCCGACTTACTACAAGAAAACTGACTCTTCTTACTGTCTATGTTTTGAACCATTCCTGTGACACTAGATATAGGTTCCGATGCTTCACATAAGGTTTACTGTATCGTTCTGACCTTCTTATTGATGATGAAACACAGAAAATGCATCGGAATTAAATACAAAAAGCACAATGCAGACTTAAGTACAAGAAAACTGACTCCTCTTACTGTCTATGTTTTGAGTCATTCCTGTAACACTAGTTATAGATTCCGATGCTTCACTTCAGGTTCACTGTATCCCTCTGATCTTCTTATTTACGATGAACACAGAAATTGCATCGGAATTAAATACAAAAGGCACAATGCCGACTTAAGTACAAGAAAACTGACTCTTCGTACTGTCTAAGTTTTGAACCACTCCTGTGACACTAGTTATAGATTCCGATGCTTCACATCAGGTTTACTGTATCCCTCTGACCTTCTTATTGACGATGGAACACAGAAATTGCATCGGAATTAAATACAAAAGGCACAATGCCGACTTAAGTAGAAGAAAACTGACTCTTCTTACTGTCTATGTTTGAACCATTCCTGTGACACAAGTTATAGATTCCGATGCTTCACTTCAGGTTTATTGTATCCACCTGACCTTCTTATTGACGATGAAACACAGAAATTGCATCGGAATTAAATACAAAAGGCACAATGATGACGTAAGACCAAGAAAACTGACTCTTCTTACTGTCTATGTTTTGAACCATTCCTGTGACACTAGTTACAGATTCTGCTATTTCACTTCAGGTTTACTGTATCCCTCTGACATTCTTGTTGACGATGAAAAAACAGAAATTGCATCGGAGTTAAATACAAAAGGCACAATGCCGACTTAAGTACTAGAAAACTGACACTTCTTACAGTCTATGTTTTGAACCATTCGTGTGACACTAGTTATAGATTCCGATGCTTCACTTCAGGTTTACTGTATCCCTCTGACCTTGTTATTGACGATGAAACACAGATATTGCATCGGAATTAAATACAAAAGGCAGAATGCCGACTTAAGTACAAGAAAACTGACTCTTCTTACTGTCTATGTTTTGAACCATTCCTGTGACAGTAGTTATAGATTCCGATGCTTCACTTCAGGTTTACTGTATCTCTCGGACCTTCTTATTGACGATGAAACACAGCTATTGCATCGGAATCAAATACAAAAGGCACAATGCCGACTTAAGTACATGAAAACTGACTCTTCTTACTGTGTATGTCTTGAACCATTCCTGTGACACTAGTTACAGATTCCGATGCTTCACTTCAGGTTTACTGTATCCCTCCGACCGTCTTATTGACGTAGGAACACAGAAATTGCATCGGAATTAAATACAAAAGGCACAATGCCGACTTAAGTACAAGAAAAGTGACTCTTCTTACTGTCTATGATTTGAACCATTCCTGTGACACTAGTTATAGATTCCAATGCTTCACTTCAAATTCATTGTATCCCTCTGACCTTCTTATTGACGATGAAACACTGAAATTGCATTGGAATTAAATACAAAAGGCACAATGCCGACTTATGTACAAGAAAACTGACTCTTCTTACTGTCTATGATTGAACCATTACTGTGACACTAGTTATAAATTCCGATGCTTCACTTCAGGTTTACTGCATCCCTCTGACCTTCTTATTGACGATGAAACACACAAAAGGCATCGGAATTAAATACAAAAGGCACAATGCCAACTTAAGTACAAGAAAACCGACTCTTCTTAGTGTCTATGTTTTGAACCATTCCTGTGACACTAGTTATAGGTTCCGATGCTTCACTTCAGGTTTACTGTATCCCTCTGACCTTCTTATTGACGATGAAACACAGAAATTGCATCGAAGTTAAATACAAAAGGCACAATGCCGACTTAAGTACAAGAAAAATGACTCTTCTTACTGTCTATGTTTTGAACCATTCCTGTGACACTAGTTATAGATTCCGATTCTTCACTTCATTTTTACTGTATCCCTCTGACCTTCTTATTGATGACGAAACACAGAAATTGCAACGGAATTAAATACAAAAGGCACAATGCCGACTTAAGTACAAGAAAACTGACTCTTCTTACTGTCTATGCTTTGAACCATTCCTGTGACACTAGTTATAGATTCCGATGCTTCACTTCAGGTTTACTGTATCCCTCTGACATTCTTATTGATGATGAAACACAGAAAATGCATCGGAATTAAATACAAAAAGCACAATGCAGACTTAAGTACAAGAAAACTGACTCCTCTTACTTTCTATGTTTTGAGTCATTCCAGTGACACTAGTTATAGATTTCGATGCTTCACTTCACGTTTACTGTATCCCTCTGACCTTCTTATTTACGATGAACACAGAAATTGCATCGGAATTAAATACAAAAGGCACAATGCCGACTTAAGTACAAGAAAACTGACTCTTCTTACTGTCTAAGTTTTGAACCATTCCTGTGACACTAGTTATAGATTCCGATGCTTCACTTCAGGTTTACTGTATCCCTCTGACCTTGTTATTGACGATGAAACACAGAAATTGCATCGGAATTAAATACAACAGGCACAATGCCGACTTAAGTACAAGAAAACTGACTCTTCTTACTGTCTATGTTTGAACCATTCCTGTGACACTAGTTATAGATTCCGATGCTTCACATCAGGTTTACTGTATCACTCTGACCTTCTTATTGACGATGGAACACAGAAATTGCATCGGAATTAAATACAAAAGGCACAATGCCGACTTAAGTAGAAGAAAACTGACTCTTCTTACTGTCTATGTTTGAACCATTCCTGTGACACAAGTTATAGATTCCGATGCTTCACTTCAGGTTTACTGTATCCATCTGACCTTCTTATTGACGATGAAACACAGAAATTGCGTCGGAATTAAATACAAAAGGCACAATGATGACGTAAGACCAAGAAAACTGACTCTTCTTACTGTCTATGTTTTGAACCATTCCTGTGACACTAGTTATAGATTCTGCTATTTCACTTCAGGTTTACTGTATCCCTCTGACATTCTTGTTGACGATGAAAAAACAGAAATTGCATCGGAGTTAAATACAAAAGGCACAATGCCGACTTAAGTACTAGAAAACTGACACTTCTTACAGTCTATGTTTTGAACCATTCGTGTGACACTAGTTATAGATTCCGATGCTTCAATTCAGGTTTACTGTATCCCTCTGACCTTGTTATTGACGATGAAACACAGATATTGCATCGGAATTAAATACAAAAGGCAGAATGCCGACTTAAGTACAAGAAAACTGACTCTTCTTACTGTCTATGTTTTGAACCATTCCTGTGACGGTAGTTATAGATTCCGATGCTTCACTTCAGGTTTACTGTATCTCTCGGACCTTCTTATTGACGATGAAACACAGCTATTGCATCGGAATCAAATACAAAAGGCACAATGCCGACTTAAGTACAAGAAAACTGACTCTTCTTACTGTGTATGTCTTGAACCATTCCTGTGACACTAGTTACAGATTCCGATGCTTCACTTCAGGTTTACTGTATCCCTCCGACCGTCTTATTGACGTTGAAACACAGAAATTGCATCGGAATTAAATACAAAAGGCACAATGCCGACTTAAGTACAAGAAAAGTGACTCTTCTTACTGTCTATGATTTGAACCATTCCTGTGATACTAGTTATAGATTCCAATGCTTCACTTCAGATTCATTGTATCCCTCTGACCTTCTTATTGACGATGAAACACTGAAATTGCATTGGAATTAAATACAAAAGGCACAATGCCGACTTAAGTACAAGACAACTGACTCTTCTTACTGTCTATGATTTGAACCATTCGTGTGACACTAGTTATAGATTCCGATGCTTCACTTGCGGTTCACTGTATCCCTCTGACGTTCTTATTGACGATGAAACACAGAAATTGCATTGGAATTAAATACAAAAGGCACAACGCCGAATTTAGTACAAGAAAACTGACTCTTCTTACTGTCTATGTTTTGAACCATTCCTGTGACACTAGTTATAGATTCCGATGCTTCACTTCAGGTTTACTGTATCCCTCTGACCTTCTTATTGACGATGAAACACAGTAATTGCATCTGAATTAAATACAAAAAGCACAATGATGACTTAAGTACAAGAAAACTGACCCTTCTTACTGTCTATGATTGAACCATTACTGTGACACTAGTTATAAATTCCGATGCTTCACTTCAGGTTTACTGCATCCCTCTGACCTTCTTATTGACGATGAAACACACAAAAGGCATCGGAATTAAATACAAAAGGCACAATGCCAACTTAAGTACAAGAAAACTGACTCTTCTTAGTGTCTATGTTTTGAACCATTCCTGTGACACTAGTTATAGGTTCCGATGCTTCACTTCATTTTTACTGTATCCTTCTGACCTTCTTTTTGACGATGAAACACAGAAATTGCAACGGAATTAAATACAAAAGGCACAATGCCGACTTAAGTACAAGAAAACTGACTCTTCTTACTGTCTATGCTTTGAACCATTCCTGTGACACTAGTTATAGATTCCGATGCTTCACTTCAGGTTTACTGTATCCCTCTGACCTTCTTATTGACGATGAAACACAGAAATCGCATCGGAATTAAATACAAAAGGCACAATGCCGACTTAAGTACAAGTAAACTGACCCTTCTTACTGTCTAAGTTTTGAACCATTCCTGTGACACTAGTTATAGATTCCGATTCTTCAATTCAGCTTTAATGTATCTCTCTGACCTTCTTATTGACGATGAGTCACAGAAATTGCATCGGAATTAAAAAGAAAAGGCACAATGCCGACTTAAGTACAAGAAAACTGACTCTTCTTACGGTCTTTGCTTTGAACCATTCCTGTCACACTAGTTATAGATTCCGATGCTTCACTTTAGGTTTACTGTATCCTTCTGACCTTCTTATTGACGATGAAACACAGAAATTGCATCGGAGATAAATACAAAAGACACAACGCCGACTTAAGTACAAGAAACCTGACTCTTCTTACTGTCGATGTTTGAACCATTCCTGTGACACTAGTTATAGATTCAGATGCTTCACATCAGGTTTACTGTATCGCTCTGACCTTCTTATTGATGATGAAACACAGAAAATGCATCGGAATTAAATACAAAAAGCACAATGCAGACTTAAGTACAAGAAAACTGACTCCTCTTACTTTCTATGTTTTGAGTCATTCCAGTGACACTAGTTATAGATTCAGATGCTTCACATCAGGTTTACTGTATCCCTCTGACCTTCTTATTGACGATGAAACACAGAAATTGCATCGGAGATAAATACAAAAGACACAACGCCGACTTAAGTACAAGAAAACTGACTCTTCTTACTGTCTAAGTTTTGAACCATTCCTGTGACACTAGTTATAGATTCCGATGCTTCACTTCAGGTTTACTGTATCCCTCTGACCTTGTTATTGACGATGAAACACAGAAATTGCATCGGAATTAAATACAACAGGCACAATGCCGACTTAAGTACAGGAAAACTGACTCTTCTTACTGTCTATGTTTGAACCATTCCTGTGACACTAGTTATAGATTCCGATGCTTCACTTCAGGTTTACTGTATCCCTCTGACCTTCTTATTGACGATGAAACACAGAAATTGCATCGGAATTAAATACAAAAGGCACAATGATGACTTAAGTACAAGAAAACTAACTCTTCTTACTGTCTATGTTTTGAACCATTCATGTGACACTTGTTATAGATTCTGCTGCTTCACTTCAGGTTTACTGTATCCCTCTGACCTTCTTGTTGACGATGAAACACAGAAATTGCATCGGAGTTAAATACAAAAGGCACAATGCCGACTTAAGTACTAGAAAACTGACTCTTCTTACAGTCTATGCTTTTGAACCATTCGTGTGACACTAGTTATAGATTCCGATGCTTCACTTCAGGTTTACTGTATCCCTCTGACCTTGTTATTGACGATGAAACACAGATATTGCTTCGGAATTAAATACAAATGCAGAATGCCGACTTAAGAACAAGAAAACTGACTCTTCTTACTGTCTATGATTTGAACCATTCCTGTGACACTAGTTATAGATTCCGATGCTTCACTTCAGGTTCACTGTATCCCTCTGACGTTCTTATTGACGATGAAACACAGAAATTGCATCGGAATTAAATACAATAGGCACACTGCCGACTTAAGTACAAGGAAACTGCCTCTACTTACTGTCTATGTTTGAACCATTCATGTGACACTAGTTATAGACTCCGTTGCATCACTTCAGGTTTACTGTATCCCTCTGACCTTCTTATTGTTGATGAAACACAGAAATTGCATCGAAATTAAATACAAAAGGCACAATCCCGACATAAGTACAAGAAAACTGACTCTTCTTACTGTCTATGTTTTGAACCATTCCTGTGACACTAGTTATGGATTCCGATGCTTCACTTCAGTTTTACTGTATCCCTCTGACCTTCTTATTGACGATGAAACCCAGTAATTGCATCTGAATTAAATACAAGAGGCACAATGACGACTTAAGTACAAGAAAACTGAGTCTTCTTCCTGTCTATGTTTTGGACCATTCATGTGGCACTAGTTATTGCTTCCGATGATTCACTTCAGGTTTACTGTATCCATCAGACCTTCTTAATGACGATGAAACACAGAAATTGCATCGGAAGTTAATACAAAAGGCACAATGCCGACTTATGTACAAGAAAACTGACTCTTCTCACTGTCTATGCTTTGAACCATTCCTGTGACACTAGTTATAGATTCCGATGCTTCACTTCAGGTTTACTGTATCCCTCTGACCTTCTTATTGACGATGAAACACTGAAATCGCATCGGAATTAAATACAAAAGGCACAATGCCGACTTAAGTACAAGTAAACTGACCCTTCTTACTGTCTAAGTTTTGAACCATTCCTGTGACACTAGTTATAGATTCCGATTCTTCAATTCAGCTTTAATGTATCTCTCTGACCTTCTTAATGACGATGAGACACAGAAATTGCATCGGAATTAAATAGAAAAGGCACAATGCCGACTTAAGTACAAGGAAACTGACTCTTCTTACGGTCTATGTTTTGAACCATTCCTGTCACACTAGTTATAGATTCCGATGCTTCACTTTACGTTTACTGTTTCCCTCTGACCTTCTTATTGACGATGAAACACAGAAATTGCATCGGAGATAAATACAAAAGACACAACGCCGACTTAAGTACAAGAAACCTGACTCTTCTTACTGTCGATGTTTGAACCATTCCTGTGACACTAGTTATAGATTACGATGCTTCACATCAGGTTTACTGTATCGCTCTGACCTTCTTATTGATGATGAAACACAGAAAATGCATCGAAATTAAATACAAAAAGCACAATGCAGACTTAAGTACAAGAAAACTGACTCCTCTTACTTTCTATGTTTTGAGTCATTCCAGTGACACTAGTTATAGATTTCGATGCTTCACTTCAGGTTTACTGTATCCCTCTGACCTTCTTATTTACGATGAACACAGAAATTGCATCGGAATTAAATACAAAAGGCACAATGCCGACTTAAGTACAAGAAAACTGACTCTTCTTACTGTCTAAGTTTTGAACCATTCCTGTGACACTAGTTATAGATTCCGATGCTTCACTTCAGGTTTACTGTATCCCTCTGACCTTGTTATTGACGATGAAACACAGAAATTGCATCGGAATTAATTACAACAGGCACAATGCCGACTTAAGTACAAGAAAACTGACTCTTCTTACTGTCTATGTTTGAACCATTCCTGTGACACTAGTTATAGATTCCGATGCTTCACTTCAGGTTTACTGTATCCCTCTGACCTTCTTATTGACGATGAAACACAGAAATTGCATCGGAATTAAATACAAAAGGCACAATGCCGACTTAAGTACTAGAAAACTGACTCTTCTTACAGTCTATGCTTTTGAACCATTCGTGTGACACTAGTTATAGATTCCGATGCTTCACTTCAGGTTTACTGTATCCCTCTGACCTTGTTATTGACGATGAAACACAGATATTGCATCGGAATTAAATACAAATGCAGAATGCCGACTTAAGAACAAGAAAACTGACTCTTCTTACTGTCTATGATTTGAACCATTCCTGTGACACTAGTTATAGATTCCGATGCTTCACTTCAGGTTTACTGTATCCCTCTGACCTCCTTATTGACGATGAAACACAGAAATTGCATCGGAATTAAATACAAAAGGCACACTGCCGACTTAAGTACAAGGAAACTGCCTCTACTTACTGTCTATGTTTGAACCATTCATGTGACACTAGTTATAGACTCCGTTGCTTCACTTCAGGTTTACTGTATCCCTCTGACCTTCTTATTGTTGATGAAACACAGAAATTGCATCGAAATTAAATACAAAAGGCACAATTCCGACATGAGTACAAGAAAACTGACTCTTCTTACTGTCTATGTTTTGAACCATTCCTGTGACACTAGTTATGGATTCCGATGCTTCACTTCAGTTTTACTGTATCCCTCTGACCTTCTTATTGACGATGAAACCCAGTAATTGCATCTGAATTAAATACAAGAGGCACAATGACGACTTAAGTACAAGAAAACTGAGTCTTCTTCCTGTCTATGTTTTGGACCATTCATGTGGCACTAGTTATTGCTTCCGATGCTTCACTTCAGGTTTACTGTATCCATCAGACCTTCTTAATGACGATGAAACACAGAAATTGCATCGGAAGTTAATACAAAAGGCACAATGCCGACTTATGTACAAGAAAACTGACTCTTCTCACTGTCTATGCTTTGAACCATTCGTGTGACACTAGTTATAGATTCCGATGCTTCACTTCAGGTTTACTGTATCAATCTGACCTTCTTATTGACGATGAAACACAGAAATCGCATCGGAATTAAATTCAAAAGGCACAATGCCGACTTAAGTACAAGTAAACTGACCCTTCTTACTGTCTAAGTTTTGAACCATTCCTGTGACACTAGTTATAGATTCCGATTCTTCAATTCAGCTTTAATGTATCTCTCTGACCTTCTTAATGACGATGAGACACAGAAATTGCATCGGAATTAAATAGAAAAGGCACAATGCCGACTTAAGTACAAGGAAACTGACTCTTCTTACGGTCTATGTTTTGAACCATTCCTGTCACACTAGTTGTAGATTCCGATGCTTCACTTTACGTTTACTGTTTCCCTCTGACCTTCTTATTGACGATGAAACACAGAAATTGCATCGGAGATAAATACAAAAGACACAACGCCGACTTAAGTACAAGAAACCTGACTCTTCTTACTGTCGATGTTTGAACCATTCCTGTGACACTAGTTATAGATTCCGATGCTTCACATCAGGTTTACTGTATCGCTCTGACCTTCTTATTGATGATGAAACACAGAAAATGCATCGAAATTAAATACAAAAAGCACAATGCAGACTTAAGTACAAGAAAACTGACTCCTCTTACTTTCTATGTTTTGAGTCATTCCAGTGACACTAGTTATAGATTTCGATGCTTCACTTCAGGTTTACTGTATCCCTCTGACCTTCTTATTTACGATGAACACAGAAATTGCATCGGAATTAAATACAAAAGGCACAATGCCGACTTAAGTACAAGAAAACTGACTCTTCTTACTGTCTAAGTTTTGAACCATTCCTGTGACACTAGTTATAGATTCCGATGCTTCACTTCAGGTTTACTGTATCCCTCTGACCTTGTTATTGACGATGAAACACAGAAATTGCATCGGAATTAATTACAACAGGCACAATGCCGACTTAAGTACAAGAAAACTGACTCTTCTTACTGTCTATGTTTGAACCATTCCTGTGACACTAGTTATAGATTCCGATGCTTCACTTCAGGTTTACTGTATCCCTCTGACCTTCTTATTGACGATGAAACACAGAAATTGCATCGGAATTAAATACAAAAGGCACAATGATGACTTAAGTACAAGAAAACTGACTCTTCTTACTGTCTATGTTTTGAACCATTCATGTGACACTTGTTATAGATTCTGCTGCTTCACTTCAGGTTTACTGTATCCCTCTGACCTTCTTGTTGACGATGAAACACAGAAATTGCATCGGAGTTAAATACAAAAGGCACAATGCCGACTTAAGTACTAGAAAACTGACTCTTCTTACAGTCTATGCTTTTGAACCATTCGTGTGACACTAGTTATAGATTCCGATGCTTCACTTCAGGTTTACTGTATCCCTCTGACCTTGTTATTGACGATGAAACACAGATATTGCATCGGAATTAAATACAAATGCAGAATGCCGACTTAAGAACAAGAAAACTGACTCTTCTTACTGTCTATGATTTGAACCATTCCTGTGACACTAGTTATAGATTCCGATGCTTCACTTCAGGTTCACTGTATCCCTCTGACCTTCTTATTGACGATGAAACACAGAAATTCATCGGAATTAAATAGAACAGGCACAATGCCGACTTAAGTACAAGAAAACTGACTCTTCTTACTGTCTATGTTTTGAACCATTCCTGTGACACTAGTTATAGATTCCGATGCTTCACTTCAGGTTTACTGTATCCCTCTGACCTCCTTATTGACGATGAAACACAGAAATTGCATCGGAATTAAATACAAAAGGCACACTGCCGACTTAAGTACAAGGAAACTGCCTCTACTTACTGTCTATGTTTGAACCATTCATGTGACACTAGTTATAGTCTCCGTTGCTTCACTTCAGGTTTACTGTATCCCTCTGACCTTCTTATTGTTGATGAAACACAGAAATTGCATCGAAATTAAATACAAAAGGCACAATTCCGACATAAGTACAAGAAAACTGACTCTTCTTACTGTCTATGTTTTGAACCATTCCTGTGACACTAGTTATGGATTCCGATGCTTCACTTCAGTTTTACTGTATCCCTCTGACCTTCTTATTGACGATGAAACCCAGTAATTGCATCTGAATTAAATACAAGAGGCACAATGACGACTTAAGTACAAGAAAACTGAGTCTTCTTCCTGTCTATGTTTTGGACCATTCATGTGGCACTAGTTATTGCTTCCGATGCTTCACTTCAGGTTTACTGTATCCATCAGACCTTCTTATTGACGATGAAACACAGAAATTGCATCGGAATTTAATACAAAAGGCACAATGCCGACTTATGTACAAGAAAACTGACTCTTCTCACTGTCTATGTTTGAACCATTCATGTGACACTAGTTATAGATTCCGATGCTTCACTTCAGGTTTACTGTATCCCTCTGACCTTCTTATTGACGATGAAACACAGAAATGGCATCGGAATTAAATACAAAAGGCACAATGCCGACTTATGTACAAGAAAACTGATTCTTCTCACTGTCTATGTTTGAACCATTCATGTGACACTAGTTATAGATTCCGATGCTTCACTTCAGGTTTACTGTATCCCTCTGACCTTCTTATTGACGATGAAACACAGAAATTGCATCGGAGTTAAATACAAAAGGCACAATGCCGACTTAAGTACAAGATAACTGACTCTTCTTACTGACTATGTTTAGAACCACTCCTGTGACACTAGTTATAGATTCCGATGCTTCACTTCATGTTTACTGTATCCCTCTGACCTTCTTATTGACGATAAAACACAGAAATTGCATCGGAATTAAATACAAAAGGCACAATGCCGACTTAAGTACAAGAAAACTGACGCTACTTACTGTCTATGTCTTCAACCATTCCTGTGACACTAGGTATAGATCCCGATGCTTCACTTCAGGTTTACTGTATCCGTCTGACCTACTTATTGACGATGAAACACAGAAATTGCATCGGATTTAATACAAAAGGCACAATGCCGACTTAAGTACAAGAAAACTGATTCTTCTTACTGTCTATGTTTTGACCCATTCCTGTGACACTAGTTATAGATTCCGATGCTTCACTTCAGGTTCACTGTATCCCTCTGAAATTCTTATTGACGATGAAACACTGAAATTGCATCGGAATTAAGTACAAAAGGCACAATGCCGTCTTAAGTACATGAAAACTGACTCTTCTTAATGTCTATGATTTGAACCATTCCTGTGACACTAGTTACAGATTCCGATGCTTCACTTGAGGTACACTGTATCCCTCTGACGTTCTTATTGACGATAAAACACAGAAATTGCAATTGAATTAAATACAAAAGGCACAACGCCGACTTAAGTACATGAAAACTGACCCTTCTTACTGTCTAAGTTTTGAACCATTCCTGTGACACTAGTTATAGATTCCGATTCTTCACTGCAGCTTTACTGTATCTCTCTGACCTTCTTATTGACGATTAAACACAGAAATTGCAACGGAATTAAATAGAAAAGGCACAATGCCGACTTAAGTACAAGAAAACTGACTCTTCTTACGGTCTATGTTTTGAACCATTCCTGTGACACTAGTTTTAGACTCCGATGCTTCACATCTGGTTTACTGTATCCCTCTGACCTTCTTATTGACGATGAAACACAGAAATTGCATCGGAGTTAAATACAAAAGACACAACGCCGACTTAAGTACAAGAAACCTGACTCTTCTTACTGTCGAAGTTTGAACCATTCCTGTGACACTAGTTATAGATTCCGATGCTTCACATCAGGTTTACTGTATCGCTCTGACCTTCTTATTGATGATGAAACACAGAAAATCCATCGGAATTAAATACAAAAATCACAATGAAGACTTAAGTACAAGAAAACTGACTCCTCTTACTGTCATTGTTTTGAGTCATTCCTGTGACACTAGTTATAGATTCCGATGCTTCACTCCAGGTTTACTGTATCCCTCTGTCCTTCTTATTTACGATGAACACAGAAATTGCATCGGAATTAAATACATAAGGCACAATGCCGACTTAAGGACAGGAAAACTGACTCTTCTTACTGTCTAAGTTTTGAACCATTCCTGTGACACTAGTTATAGATTCCGATGCTTCACTTAAGGTTTACTGTATCCCTCTGACCTTCTTATTGACGATGAAACACGGAAATTGCATCGGAATTTAATACAAATGACACAACGCCGACTTAAGTACAAGAAACCTGAATCTTCTTAAAGTCTATGTTTTGAACCATTCGTGTGACACTAGTTATAGATTCCGATGCTTCACTTCAGATTAACTGTATCCCTCTGAACTTGTTATTGACGATGAAACACAGATATTGCATCGGAATTAAATACAAAAGGCAGAATGCCGACGTAAGTACAAGAAAACTGACTCTTATTACTGTCTATGTTTCGAACCATTCCTGTGACAGTAGTTATAGATTCCGATGCTTCACTTCAGATTCACTGTATCCCTCTGACCTTCTTATTGACGATGAAACACGGAAATTGCAACGGAATTAAATACAAAAGGCACAATGCCGACTTAAGTACAAGAAAACTGACTCTTCTTACTGTCTATGATTTGAACCATTCCTGTGAGACTAGTTATAGATTCCGATGCTTCACTTCAGGCTCACTGTATCCCTCTGACGTTCTTATTGACGATGAAACACAGAAATTGCATTGGAATTAAATACAAAAGGCACAACGCCGACTTTAGTACAAGAAAACTGACTCTTCTTACTGTCTATGTTTTGAACCATTCCTGTGACATTAGTTATAGATTCCGATGCTTCACTTCAGGTTTACTGTATCCCTCTGACCTCCTTATTGACGATGAAACACTGAAATTGCATCGGAATTAAATACAAAAGGCACACTGCCGACGTAAGTACAAACAAAACTGCCTCTTTTTACTGTCTATGTTTGAACTATTCATGTGACACTAGTTATTGACTCCGATGCTTCACTTCAGGTTTCTGTATCCCTCTAACCTTCTCATTGTTGATGAAACACAGAAATTGCATCGAAATTAAATACAAAAGGCACAATGTCGACTTACGTACAAGAAAACTGACTCTTCTTACTGTCTATGTTTTGAACCATTCCTGTGACACTAGTTATAGATTCCGATGCTTCACTTCAGGTTAACTGTATCTCTCTGACCTTCTTATTGACGATGAGACACAGAAATTGCATTGGAATTAAATAGAAAAGGCACAATGCCGACATAAGTACAAGAAAACCGACTTTTCTTACGGTCTATGTTTCAAACCATTCCTGTGACACTAGTTATAGATTCCGATGCTTCACTTCAGGTTTACTGTATCCCTCTGACCTTCTTATTGACGATGAAACACAGAAATTGCATCGGAGTTAAATACAAAAGACACAACGCCGACTTAAGTACAGGAAAACTGACTCTTCTTACAGTCTATGTTTTGAACCATTCCTGTGACACTAGATATAGTTTCCGATGCTTCACTTCAGGTTTACTGTATCCCTCTGACCTTCTTATTGACGATGAAACACAGATATTGCATTGGAATTAAATACAAAAGGCACAATGATGCCTTAAGTACAAGAAAACTGACTCTTCTTACTGTCTATGTTTTGAACCATTCCTGTGACACTAGTTATAGATTCCGATGCTTCACTTCAGGTTTACTGTATCCCTCTGACCTCCTTATTGACGATGAAACACAGAAATTGCATCGGAATTAAATACAAAAGGCACACTGCCGACTTAAGAACAAGGAAACTGCCTCAACTTACTGTCTATGTTTGAACCATTCATGTGACACTAGTTATAGACTCCGTTGCTTCACTTCAGGTTTACTGTATCCCTCTGACCTTCTTATTGTTGATGAAACACAGAAATTGCATCGAAATTAAATACAAAAGGCACAATTCCGATATAAGTACAAGAAAACTGACTCTTCTTACTGTCTATGTTTTGAACCATTCCTGTGACACTAGTTATAGATTCCGATGCTTCACTTCAGTTTTACTGTATCCCTCTGACCTTCTTATTGACGATGAAACACAGTAATTGCATCTGAATTAAATAGAAAAGGCACAATGCCGACATAAGTACAAGAAAACCGACTTTTCTTACGGTCTATGTTTCAAACCATTCCTGTGACACTAGTTATAGATTCCGATGCTTCACTTCAGGTTTAATGTATCCCTCTGACCTTCTTATTGACGATGAAACACAGAAATTGCATCGGAGTTAAATACAAAAGACACAACGCCGACTTAAGTACAGGAAAACTGACTCTTCTTACAGTCTATGTTTTGAACCATTCCTGTGACACTAGATATAGTTTCCGATGCTTCACTTCAGGTTTACTGTATCCCTCTGACCTTCTTATTGACGATGAAACACAGATATTGCATCGGAATTAATTACAAATGGCACAATGACGACTTAAGTACAAGAAAACTGACTCTTCTTACTGTTTATGTTTTGAACCATTCCTGTGATACTAGGTATACATTCCGATGCTTCACTTCAGGTTTACTGTATCCCTCTGACCTTCTTATTAATGATGAAACACAGAAATTGCATCGCAATTACATACAAAAGGCACAATGCCGACTTAAGTACAATAAACCTGACTCTTCTTACTGTCGATGTTTGAACCATTCCTGTGACACTAGTTATAGATTCCGATGCTTCACTTCAGGTTCACTGTATCCATCTGACCTTCATATTGACGATGAAACACTGAAATTGCATCGGAATTAAATACAAAAGGCACAATGCCGACATAAGTACAAGAAAACTGACTCTTCTTACTGTCTATGTTTTGAAACATTCCTGTGACACTAGTTATTGATTCCGATGCTTCACATCAGGTTTACTGTATCGCTCTGACCTTCTTATTGATGATGAAACACAGAAAATGCATCGGAATGAAATACAAAAAGCACAATGAAGACTTAAGTACAAGAAAACTGACTCCTCTTACTGTCTATGCTTTGAGTCATTCCTGTGACACTAGTTATAGATTCCGATGCTTCACTTCAGGTTTACTGTATCCCTCTGACCTTCTTATTTACGATGAACACAGAAATTGCATCGGAATTAAATACAAAAGGCACAATGCCGACTTAAGTACAAGAAACCTGACTCTTCTTACAGTCTATGTTTTGAACCATTCGTGTGACACTAGTTATAGATTCCGATGCTTCACTTCAGGTTTACTGTATCCCTCTGACCTTGTTATTGACGATGAAACAAAGAAATTGCATCGGAATTAAATACAAAAGGCAGAATGCCGACTTAAGTACAAGAAAACTGACTCTTCCTACTGTCTTTGTTTTGAACCATTCCTGTGACAGTAGTTATAGATTTCGATGCTTCACTTCAGGTTTACTGTATCCCTCTGACCTTCTTATTGACTATGAAACACAGAAATTGCATCGGAGTTAAATACAAAAGACACAACGCTGACTTAAGTACAAGAAACCTGACTCTTCATACTGTCGATGTTTGAACCATTCCTGTGACACTAGTTATAGATTCCGATGCTTCACATCAGGTTTACTGTATCGCTATGACCTTCTTATTGATGATGAAACACAGAAAATGCATCGGAATTAAAAACAAAAAGCACAATGAAGACTTAAGTACAAGAAACCTGACTCCTCTTACTGTCTATGTTTTGAGTCATTCCTGTGACACTAGTTATAGATTGCGAAGCTTCACTACAGGTTTACTGTATCCCTCTGACCTTCTTATTTACGATGAACACAGAAATTGCATCGGAATTAAGTACAAAAGGCACAATGCCGACTTAAGTACAAGAAAACTGACTCTTCTTACTATCTAAGTTTTGAACCATTCCTGTGACACTAGTTATAGATTCCGATGCTTCACTTCAGGTTTACTGTATCCCTCTGACCCTTTTATTGACGATGAAACACCGAAATTGCATCGGAATTAAATACAAAAGACACAACGCCGACTTAAGTACAAGAAACCTGACTCTTCTTACAGTCTATGTTTTGAACCATTCGTGTGACACTTGTTATAGATTCCGATGCTTCACTTCAGGTTTACTGTATCCCTCTGACCTTGTTATTGACGATGAAACACAGATATTGCATCGGAATTAAATACAAAAGGCAGAATGCCGACTTAAGTACAAGAAAACTGACTCTTCGTATTGTCTTTGTTTTGAACCATTCCTGTGACAGTAGTTATAGATTCCGATGCTTCACTTCATGTTTACTGTATCACTCGGACCTTCTTGTTGACGATGAAACACAGATATTGCATCGGAATCAAATACAAAAGGCACAATGCCGACTTAAGTACAAGAAAACTGACTCTTCTTACTGTCTATGTCTTGAACCATACCTGTGACACTAGTTACAGATTCCGATGCTTCATTCAGGTTTACTGTATCCCTCCGAGCTTCTTATTGACGATGAAACACAGAAATTGCATCGGAATTAAATACAAAAGGCACAATGCCGACTTAAGTACAAGAAAACTGACTTTTCTTACTGTCTATGATTTGAACCATTCCTGTGACACTACTTATAGATTCCGATGCTTCACTTCTGATTCACTGTATCCCTCTGACCTTCTTATTGACGATGAAACACTGAAATTGCACCGGAATTAAATACAAAAGGCACATTGCCGACTTAAATACAAGAAAACTGACACTTCTTACTGTCTATGTCTTGAACCATACCTGTGACACTAGTTATAGATTCCGATGCTTCACTTCAGGTTCACTGTATCCCTCTGACGTTCTTATTGACGATGAAACACAGAAATTGCATTGGAATTAAATACCAAAGGCACAACGCCGACTTTAGTACAAGAAAACTGACTCTTCTTACTGTCTATGTTTTGAACCATTCCTGTGTCACTAGTTATAGATTCCGATGCTTCACTTCAGGTTTACTGTATCCCTCTCACCTCCTTATTGACGATGAAACACTGAAATTGCATCGGAATTAAATACAAAAGGCACACTGCCGACTTAAGTACAAGGAAACTGCCTCTTTTTACTGTCTATGTTTAAACCATTCATGTGACACTACTTATAGCCTCCGATTCTTCACTTCAGGTTTACTGTATCCCTCTGACCTTCTTACTGTTGATGAAACACAGAAATTGCATCGAAATTAAATACAAAAGGCACAATGCCGACTTAAGTACAAGAAAAGTGACTCTTCTTACTGTCTATGTTTTGAACCATTCCTGTGACACTAGTTATAGATTCCGATTCTTCACTTCAGCTTTACTGTATCTCTCTGACCTTCTTATTGACGATGAAACACAGAAATTGCAACGGAATTAAATTGAAAAGGCACAATGCCGACTTAAGTACATGAAAACTGACTCTTCTTACGGTCTATGTTTTGAACCATTCCTGTGACACTAGTTATAGATTCCGATGCTTCACTTCAGATTTACTGTATCCCTCTGACCTTCTTATTCACGATGAAACACAGAAATTGCATCGGAATTAAATACAAAAGACACAACGCCGACTTAAGTACAAGAAACCTGACTCTTCTTACAGTCTATGTTTTGAACCATTCTTGTGACACTAGTTATAGATTCCGATGCTTCACTTCAGGTTTACTGTATCCCTCTGACCTTGTTATTGACGATGAAACACAGATATTGCATCGGAATTAAATACAAAAGGCAGAATGCCGACTTAAGTACAAGAAAACTGACTCTTCGTACTGTCTTTGTTTTGAACCATTCCTGTGACAGTAGTTATAGATTCCGATGCTTCACTTCAGGTTTACTGTATCCCTCGGACCTTCTTATTGACGATGAAACACAGATATTGCATCGGAATCAAATACAAAAGGCACAATGCCGACTTAAGTACAAGAAAACTGACTCTTCTTACTGTCTATGATTTGAACCATTCCTGTGACACTACTTATAGATTCCGATGCTTCACTTCTGATTTACTGTATCCCTCTGACCTTCTTATTGACGATGAAACACTGAAATTGCAACGGAATGAAATACAAAAGGCACAATGCCGACTTAAGTACAAGAATACTGACACTTCTTACTGTCTGTGATTGGAACCATTCCTGTGACACTAGTTATAGATTCCGATGCTTCACTTCAGGTTCACTGTATCCCTCTGACGTTCTTATTGACGATGAAACACAGAAATTGCATTGGATTTAAATACAAAAGGCACAACGCCGACTTTAGTACAAGAAAACTGACTCTTCTTACTGTCTATGTTTTGAACCATTCCTGTGACACTAGTTATAGATTCCGATGCTTCACTTCAGGTTTACTGTATCCCTCTGACCTCCTTATTGACGATGAAACACTGAAATTGCATCGGAATTAAATACAAAAGGCACTCTGCCGACTTAAGTACAACGAAACTGCCTCTTTTTAATGTCTATGTTTAAACCATTCATGTGACACTACTTATAGACTCCAATGCTTCACTTCAGGTTTACTGTATCCCTCTGACCTTCTTATTGTTGATGAAACACAGAAATTGCATCGTAATTAAATACAAAAGGCACAATGCCGACTTAAGTACAAGAAAAGTGACTCTTCTTACTGTCTATCTTTTGAACCATTCCTGTGACACTAGTTATAGATTCCGATTCTTCACTTCAGCTTTACTGTATCTCTCTGACCTTCTTATTGACGATGAAACACAGAAATTGCATCGGAATTAAATAGAAAAGGCACAATGCCGACATAAGTACAAGAAAACTGACTCATCTTACGGTCTATGTTTTGAACCATTCCTGTGACCCTAGTTATAGATTCCGATGCTTCACTTCAGGTTTACTGTATCCCTCTGACGTTCTTATTGACGATGAAACACAGAAATTGCATTGGAATTAAATACAAAGGGCACAACGCCGACTTTAGTACAAGAAAACTGACTCTTCTTACTGTCTATGTTTTGAACCATTCCTGTGACACTAGTTATAGATTCCGATGCTTCACTTCAGGTTTACTGTATCCCTCTGACCTCCTTATTGACGATGAAACACAGAAATAGCATCGGAAATAAATACAAAAGGCACACTGCCGACTTAAGTACAAGGAAACTGCCTCTTTTTACTGTCTATGTTTGAACCATTAATGTGACACTACTTATAGGCTCCGATGCTTCACTTCAGGTTTACTGTATCCCTCTGACCTTCTTATTGTTGATGAAACACAGAAATATGCATCGGAATTAAATACAAAAGGCACAATGCCGACATAAGTACAAGAAATCTGACCCTTCTTACTGTCTAAGTTTTGAACCATTCCTGTGACACTAGTTATAGTTTCCGATTCTTCACTTCAGCTTTACTGTATCTCTCTGACCTTCTTATTGACGATGAAACACAGAAATTGCATCGGAATTAAATAGAAAAAGGCACAATGCCGACTTAAGTACAAGAAAACTGACTCTTCTTTCGGTCTATGTTTTGAACCATTAATGTGACACTAGTTATAGATTCCGATTCTTCACTTCAGCTTTACTGTATCTCTCTGACCTTCTTATTAACGATGAAACACAGAAATTGCATCGGAAATAAATACAAAAGGCACCATGACGACTCAAGTACAAGAAGACTGGCTCATCTTACTGTCTATGTTTTGAAACTTTCCTGTGAGACCGGTTTTAGATTCCGATGCTTCGCTTCAGTTTTACTGTATCCCTCTGACCTTCTTACTGACGATGAAACACAGAAATTGCATCGGAGTTAAATACAAAAGACACAACGCCGACTTAAGTACAAGAAACCTGACTCTTCTTACTGTCGATGTTTGAACCATTCCTGTGACACTAGTTATAGATTCCGATGCTTCACATCAGGTTTACTGTATCGCTCTGACCTTCTTATTGATGATGAAACACAGAAAATGCATCGGAATTAAATACAAAAAGCACAATGAAGACTTAAGTACAAGAAAACTGACTCCTCTTACTGTCTATGCTTTGAGTCATTCCTGTGACACTAGTTATAGATTCCGATGCTTCACTTCAGGTTTACTGTATCCCTCTGACCTTCTTATTTACGATGAACACAGAAATTGCATCGGAATTAAATACAAAAGGCACAATGCCGACTTAAGTACAAGAAATCTGACTCTTCTTACTGTCTAAGTTTTGAACCCTTTCCTGTGACAGTAGTTATAGATTCCGATGCTTCACTTAAGCTTTACTGTGTCCCTCTGACCTTCTTATTGACGATGAAACACAGAAATTGCATCGGAATTAAATACAAAAGGCACAACGCCGACTTAAGTACAAGAAACCTGACTCTTCTTACAGTCTATGATTTGAACCTTTCGTGTGACACTAGTTACAGATTCCGATGCTTCACTTCAGGTTTACTGTATCCCTCTGAACTTGTTATTGACGATGAAACACAGATATTGCATCGGAATTAAATACAAAAGGCAGAATGCCGACGTAAGTACAAGAAAACTGACTCTTCTTACTGTCTATGTTTTGAACCATTCCTGTGACAGTAGTTATAGATTCCGATGCATCACTTCAGGTTTACTGTATCCCTCGGACCTTCTTATTGACGATGAAACACAGATATTGCATCGGAATCAAATACAAAAGGCACAATGCCGACTTAAGTACAAGAAAACTGACTCTTCTTACTGTCTATGTCTTGAACAATTCCTGTGACACTAGTTACAGATTCCGATGCTTCACTTCAGGTTTACTGTATCCCTCCGACCTTCTTATTGACGATGAAACACAGAAATTGCATCGGAATTAAATACAAAAGGCACAATGCCGACTTAAGTACAAGAAAACTGTCTCTTCTTACTGTCTATGATTTGAACCATTCTTGTGACACTCGTTATAGATTCCTATGCTTCACTTCAGATTCACTGTATCCCTCTGACCTTCTTATTGACGATGAAACACTGAAATTGCATCGGAATTAAATACAAAAGGCACAATGCCGACTTAAGTACAAGAAAACTGCCTCTTCTTACTGTCTATGATGTGCACCATTCCTGTGAGACTAGTTATAGATTCCGATGGTTCACTTCAGGTTCACTGTATCCCTCTGACGGTCTTATTGACGATGAAACACCGAAATTGCATTGGAATTAAATACAAAAGGCACAACGCCGACTTTAGTACTAGAAAACTGACTCTTCTTACTGTCTATGTTTTAGAACCATTCCTGTGACACTAGTTACAGATTCCGATGCTTCACTTCAGGTTTACTGTATCCCTCTGACCTTCTTATTGACGATGAAACACAGTAATTGCATCTGAATTAAATACAAAAGGCACAATGACGACTTAAGTACAAGAAAACTGAGTCTTCTTCCTGTCTATGTTTTGGACCACTCATGTGGCACTAGTTATTGCTTCCGATGCTTAACTTCAGGTTTACTGTGTCCATCAGACCCTCTTATTGACGTTGAAACACAGAAATTGCATCGGAATTTAATACAAAAGGCACAATGCCGACTTATGTACAAGAAAACTGACTCTCCTTACTGTCTATGTTTGAACCATTCATCTGACACTAGTTATAGATTCCGATGCTTCACTTGATTTTTACTGTATCCCTCTGACCTTCTTATTGACGCTGAAACACAGAAAAGGCATCGGAATTAAATACAAAAGGCACAATGCCAACTTAAGTACAAGAAAACTGACTCTTCTTAGTGTCTATGTTTTCAACCATTCCTGTGATACTAGTTATAGATTCCGATGCTTCACTTCAGGTTTACTGTATCCCTCTGACCTTCTTATTGACGATGAAACACAGAAATTGCATCGGAGATAAATACAAAAGGCACAATGCCGACTTACGTACAAGAAAACTGACTCCTCTTACTGTCTATGTTTTGAAACATTCCTGTGACACTAGTTATAGATTCCGATGCTTCACTTGATTTTTACTGTATCCCTCTGACCTTCTTATTGACGATGAAACACAGAAATTGCAACGGAATTAAATACAAAAGGCACAATGCCGACATAAGTACAAGAAAACTGACTCTTCTTACTGTCTATGCTTTGAACCATTCCTGTGACACTAGTTACAGATTCCGATGCTTCACTTCAGGTTTACTGTATCCCTCTGACCTTCTTATGGACGATGAAACACAGAAATTGCATCGGAATTAAATACAAAAGGCACAATGCCGACTTAAGTACAAGAAAACTGACCCTTCTTACTGTCTAAGTTTTGAACCATTCCTGTGACGCTAGTTATAGATTCCGATTCTTCACTTCAGCTTTACTGTATCTCTCTGACCTTCTTATTGACGATGAAACACAGAAATTGCATCGGAATTAAATAGAAAAGGCACAATGCCGACATAAGTACAAGAAAACCGACTCTTCTTACGGTCTATGTTTCGAACCATTCCTGTGACACTATGTATACATTCCGATGCTTCACTTCAGGTTTACTGTATCCCTCTGACCTTCTTATTGATGATGAAACACAGAAATTGCATCGGAATTAAATACAAAAGGCACAATGCCGACTTAAGTACAAGAAACCTGACTCATCTTACTGTCGATGTTTGAACCATTCCTGTGACACTAGTTATAGATTCCGATGCTTCACTTCAGGTTCACTGTATCCCTCTGACCTTCTTATTGACGATGAAACACTGAAATTGCATCGGAATTAAATACAAAAGGCACAATGCCGATTTAAGTACAAGAAAACTGACTCTTCTTACTGTCTATGTTTTGAACCATTCCTGTGACACTAGTTATAGATTCCGATTCTTCACTTCAGGTTTACTGTATCCCTCTGACGTTCTTATTAACGATGAAACACAGGAATTGCATCGGAATTAAATACAAAAGGCACAACGCCGGCTTAAGTACAAGAAAACTGACTCTTCTTACTGTCTATGTTTTGAACTATTCCTGTGACACTAGTTATAGATTCCGATGCTTCACTTCAGGTTTGCTGTATCCCTCTGACCTTCTTACTGACGATGAAACACAGAAATTGCATCGGAATTAAATACAAAAGGCACAATGCCGACTTAAGTACAAGAAAACTGACCCTTCTTACTGTCTAAGTTTTGAACCATTCCTGTGACACTAGTTATAGATTCCGATTCTTCACTTCATCTTTACTGTATCTCTCTGACCTTCTTATTGACGATGAAACACAGAAATTGCATCGGAGTTAAATACAAAAGACACAACGCCGACTTAAGTACAAGAAACCTGACTCTTATTACTGTCGATGTTTCAACCATTCCTGTGGCACTAGTTATAGATTCTGATGCTTCACATCAGGTTTACTGCATCGCTCTGACCTTCTTATTGATGATGAAACACAGAAAATGCATCGGAATTAAATACAAAAAGCACAATGATGACTTAAGTACAAGAAAACTGACTCCCCTTACTGTCTATGTTTTGAGTCATTCCTGTGACACTAGTTATAGATTCCGATGCTTCACTTCAGGTTTACTGTATCCCTCTGACCCTGTTATTTACGATGAACACAGAAATTGCATCGGAATTAAATACAAAAGGCACAATGCCGACTTAAGTACAAGAAAACTGACTCTTCTTGCTGTCTAAGTTTTGAACCATTCCTGTGACACTAGTTATAGATTCCGATGCTTCACATCAGGTTTACTGTATCGCTCTGACCTTCTTATTGATGATGAAACACAGAAAATGCATCGGAATTAAATACAAAAAGCACAATGAAGACTTAAGTACAAGAAAACTGACTCCTCTTACTGTCTATGTTTTGAGTCGTTCCTGTGACTCTAGTTATAGATTCCGATGCTTCACTTCAGGTTTACTGCATCCCTCTGACCCTCTTATTTACGATGAACACAGAAATTGCATCGGAATTAAATACAAAAGGCACAATGCCGACTTAAGTACAAGAAAACTGACTCTTCTTACTGTCGATGTTTGAACCATTCCTGTGACACTAGTTATAGATTCCGATGCTTCACTTCAGGTTTACTGTATCCCTCTGACCTTCTTATTGACGATGAAACACAGAAATTGCATCGGAATTAAATACAAAAGGCAGAATGCCGACTTAAGTATAAGAAAACTGACTCTTCTTACTGCCTTTGTTTTGAACCATTCCTGTGACAGTTGTTATAGATTCCGATGCTTCACTTCAGGTTTACTGTATCCCTCGGGCCTTCTTATTGACGATGAAACACAGATATTGCATCGGAATCAAATACAAAAGGCACAATGCCGACTTAAGTACAAGATAACTGACTCTTCTTACTGTCTATGTCTTGAACCATACCTGTGACACTAGTTACAGATTCCGATGCTTCACTTCAGGTTTACTGTATCCCTCCGACCTTCTTATTGACGATGAAACACAGAAATTGCATCGGAATTAAATACAAAAGGCACAATGCCGACTTAAGTACAAGAAAACTGACCCTTCTCACTGTCTAAATTTTGAACCATTCCTGTGACACTAGTTATAGATTCCGATTCTTCACTTCAGCTTTACTGTATCTCTCTGACCTTCTTATTGACGATGAAACACAGAAATTGCATCGGAATTAAATAGAAAAGGCACAATGCCGACATAAGTACAAGAAAACCGACTCTTCTTACGGTCTACGTTTCGAACCATTCCTGTGACACTAGGTATACATTCCGACGCCTCACTTCAGGTTTACTGTATCCCTCTGACCTTCTTATTGATGATGAAACACAGAAATTGCATCGGAATTAAATACAAAAGGCACAATGCCGACTTAAGTACAAGAAACCTGACTCTTCTTACTGTCGATGTTTGAACCATTCCTGTGACACTAGTTATAGATTCCGATGCTTCACTTCAGGTTCACTGTATCCCTCTGACCTTCTTATTGACGATGAAACACTGAAATTGCATCGGAATTAAATACAAAAGGCACAATGCCGACTTAAGTACCAGAAAACTGACTCTTCTTACTGTCTATGTTTTGAACCATTCCTGTGACACTAGTTATAGATTCCGATTCTTCACTTCAGGTTTACTGTATCCCTCTGACCTTCTTATTAACGATGAAACACAGGAATTGCATCGGAATTAAATACAAAAGGCACAACGCCGACTTAAGTACAAGAAAACTGACTCTTCTTACTGTCCATGTTTTGAACTATTCCTGTGACACTAGTTATAGATTCCGATGCTTCACTTCATGTTTACTGTATCCCTCTGACCTTCTTAATGACGATAAAACACAGAAATAGCATCGGAATTAAATACAAAAGGCACAATGTCGACTTAAGTACAAGAAAACAGACTCTTATTACTCTCTATGTTTTGAACCATTCCTGTGACACTAGTTTTGATTCCGATGCTTCACTTTAGGTTTACTGCATCCCTTTGACCTTATTATTGACGATAAAACACAGAAATTGCATCGGAATTAAATACAAAAGGCACAATGCCGACTTAAGTACAGGTAAACTGACTCTTCTTACTGTCTTTGCTTTGAACCATTCCTGTGACACTAGTTATAGATTCCGATGCTTCACTTCAGGTTTGCTGTATCCCTCTGACCTTCTTATTGACGATGAAACACAGAAATTGCATCGGAATTAAATACAAAAGGCACAATGCCGACTTAAGTACAAGAAAACTGACCCTTCTTACTGTCTAAGTTTTGAACCATTCCTGTGACACAAGTTATAGATTCCGATTCTTCACTTCAGCTTTACTGTATCTCTCTGACCTTCTTATTGACGATGAAACACAGAAATTGCATCGGAGTTAAATACAAAAGACACAACGCCGACTTAAGTACAAGAAACCTGACTCTTCTTACTGTCGATGTTTCAACCATTCCTGTGGCACTAGTTATAGATTCCGATGCTTCACATCAGGTTTACGGTATCGCTCTGACCTTCTTATTGATGATGAAACACAGAAAATGCATCGGAATTAAATACAAAAAGCACAATGAAGACTTGTACAAGAAAACTGACTCCTCTTACTGTCTATGTTTTGTGTCATTCCTGTGACACTAGTTATAGATTCCGATGCTTCACTTCAGGTTTACTGTATCCCTCTGACCCTCTTATTTACGATGAACACAGAAATTGCATCGGAATTAAATACAAAAGGCACAATGCCGACTTAAGTACAAGAAAACTGACTCTTCTTACTGTCTAAGTTTTGAACCATTCCTGTGACACTAGTTATAGATTCCGATGCTTCACTTCAGCTTTACTGTATCTCTCTGACCTTCTTATTGACGATGAAACACAGAAATTGCATCGGAATTAAATAGAAAAGGCACAATGCCGACATAAGTACAAGAAAACCGACTCTTCTTACGGTCTATGTTTCGAACCATTCCTGTGACACTAGGTATACATTCCGACGCCTCACTTCAGGTTTACTGTATCCCTCTGACCTTCTTATTGATGATGAAACACAGAAATTGCATCGGAATTAAATACAAAAGGCACAATGCCGACTTAAGTACAAGAAACCTGACTCTTCTTACTGTCGATGTTTGAACCATTCCTGTGACACTAGTTATAGATTCCGATGCTTCACTTCAGGTTCACTGTATCCCTCTGACCTTCTTATTGACGATGAAACACTGAAATTGCATCGGAATTAAATACAAAAGGCACAATGCCGACTTAAGTACCAGAAAACTGACTCTTCTTACTGTCTATGTTTTGAACCATTCCTGTGACACTAGTTATAGATTCCGATTCTTCACTTCAGGTTTACTGTATCCCTCTGACCTTCTTATTAACGATGAAACACAGGAATTGCATCGGAATTAAATACAAAAGGCACAACGCCGACTTAAGTACAAGAAAACTGACTCTTCTTACTGTCCATGTTTTGAACTATTCCTGTGACACTAGTTATAGATTCCGATGCTTCACTTCATGTTTACTGTATCCCTCTGACCTTCTTAATGACGATAAAACACAGAAATAGCATCGGAATTAAATACAAAAGGCGCAATGTCGACTTAAGTACAAGAAAACAGACTCTTATTACTCTCTATGTTTTGAACCATTCCTGTGACACTAGTTTTAATTCCGATGCTTCACTTTTGGTTTACTGCATCCCTTTGACCTTATTATTGACGATAAAACACAGAAATTGCATCGGAATTAAATACAAAAGGCACAATGCCGACTTAAGTACAGGAAAACTGACTCTTCTTACTGTCTTTGCTTTGAACCATTCCTGTGACACTAGTTATAGATTCCGATGCTTCACTTCAGGTTTGCTGTATCCCTCTGACCTTCTTATTGACGATGAAACACAGAAATTGCATCGGAATTAAATACAAAAGGCACAATGCCGACTTAAGTACAAGAAAACTGACCCTTCTTACTGTCTAAGTTTTGAACCATTCCTGTGACACAAGTTATAGATTCCGATTCTTCACTTCAGCTTTACTGTATCTCTCTGACCTTCTTATTGACGATGAGACACAGAAATTGCATCGGAGTTAAATACAAAAGACACAACGCCGACTTAAGTACAAGAAACCTGACTCTTCTTACTGTCGATGTTTCAACCATTCCTGTGGCACTAGTTATAGATTCCGATGCTTCACATCAGGTTTACGGTATCGCTCTGACCTTCTTATTGATGATGAAACACAGAAAATGCATCGGAATTAAATACAAAAAGCACAATGAAGACTTGTACAAGAAAACTGACTCCTCTTACTGTCTATGTTTTGTGTCATTCCTGTGACACTAGTTATAGATTCCGATGCTTCACTTCAGGTTTACTGTATCCCTCTGACCCTCTTATTTACGATGAACACAGAAATTGCATCGGAATTAAATACAAAAGGCACAATGCCGACTTAAGTACAAGAAAACTGACTCTTCTTACTGTCTAAGTTTTGAACCATTCCTGTGACACTAGTTATAGATTCCGATGCTTCACATCAGGTTTACTGTATCGCTCTGACCTTCTTATTGATGATGAAACACAGAAAATGCATCGGAATTAAATACAAAAAGCACAATGAAGACTTAAGTACAAGAAAACTGACTCCTCTTACTGTCTATGTTTTGAGTCATTCCTGTGACACTAGTTATAGATTCCGATGCTTCACTTCAGGTTTACTGTATCCCTCTGACCCTCTTATTTACGATGAACACAGAAATTGCATCGGAATTAAATACAAAAGGCACAATGCCGACTTAAGTACAAGAAAACTGACTCTTCTTACTGTCTAAGTTTTGAACCATTCCTGTGACACTAGTTATAGATTCCGATGCTTCACTTCAGGTTAACTGTATCCCTCTGACCTTCTTATTGACGATGAAACACAGAAATTGCATCGGAATTAAATACAAAAGGCAGAATGCCGATTTAAGTACAAGAAAACTGACTCTTCTTACTGTCTTTGTTTTGAACCATTCCTGTGACAGTTGTTATAGATTCCGATGCTTCACTTCAGGTTTACTGTATCCCTCGGACCTTCTTATTGACGATGAAACACAGATATTGCATCGGAATCAAATACAAAAGGCACAATGCCGACTTAAGTACAAGATAACTGACTCTTCTTACTGTCTATGTCTTGAACCATACCTGTGACACTAGTTACAGATTCCGATGCTTCACTTCAGGTTTACCGTATCCCTCCGACCTTCTTATTGACGATGAAACACAGAAATTGCATCGGAATTAAATACAAAAGGCACAATGCCGACTTAAGTACAAGAAAACTGACCCTTCTTACTGTCTAAGTTTTGAACCATTCCTGTGACACTAGTTATAGATTCCGATTCTTCACTTCAGCTTTACTGTATCTCTCTGACCTTCTTATTGACGATGAAACACAGAAATTGCATCGGAATTAAATACAAAAGGCACAATGCCGACTTAAGTACAAGAAAACTGACCCTTCTTACTGTCTAAGTTTTGAACCATTCCTGTGACACTAGTTATAGATTCCGATTCTTCACTTCAGCTTTAATGTATCTCTCTGACCTTCTTATTGACGATGAAACACAGAAATTGCATCGGAGTTAAATACAAAAGAAACAACGCCGACTTAAGTACAAGAAACCTGACTCTTCTTACTGTCGATGTTTGAACCATTCCTGTGGCACTAGTTATAGATTCCGATGCTTCACATCAGGTTTACTGTATCGCTCTGAGCTTTTTATTGATGATGAAACACAGAAAATGCATCGGAATTAAATACAAAAAGCACAATGAAGACTTAAGTACAAGAAAACTGACTCCTCTTACTGTCTATGTTTTGAGTCATTCCTGTGACACTAGTTATCGATTCCGATGCTTCACTTCAGGTTTACTGTATCCCTCTGACCCTCTTATTTACGATGAACACAGAAATTGCATCGGAATTAAATACAAAAGGCACAATGCCGACTTAAGTACAAGAAAAGTGACTCTTCTTACTGTCTAAGTTTTGAACCATTCCTGTGACACTAGTTATAGATTCCGATGCTTCACATCAGGTTTACTGTATCGCTCTGACCTTCTTATTGATGATGAAACACAGAAAATGCATCGGAATTAAATACAAAAAGCACAATGAAGACTTAAGTACAAGAAAACTGACTCCTCTTACTGTCTATGATTTGAGTCATTCCTGTGACACTAGTTATAGATTCCGATGCTTCACTTCAGGTTTACTGTATCCCTCTGACCCTCTTATTTACGATGAACACAGAAATTGCATCGGAATTAAATACAAAAGGCACAATGCCGACTTAAGTACAAGAAAACTGACTCTTCTTACTGTCTATGTTTTGAACCATTCCTGTGACACTAGTTATAGATTCCGATGCTTCACTTCAGGTTTACTGTATCCCTCTGACCTTCTTATTGACGATGAAACGCAGAAATTGCATCGGAATTAAATACAAAAGGCAGAATGCCGACTTAAGTACAAGAAAACTGACTCTTCTTACTGTCTTTGTTTTGAACCATTCCTGTGACAGTTGTTATAGATTCCGATGCTTCACTTCAGGTTTACTGTATCCCTCGGACCTTCTTATTGACGATGAAACACTGATTTTGCATCGGAATCAAATACAAAAGGCACAATGCCGACTTAAGTACAAGATAACTGACTCTTCTTACTGTCTGTGTCTTGAACCATACCTGTGACACTAGTTACAGATTCCGATGCTTCACTTCAGGTTTACTGTATCCCTCAGACCTTCTTATTGACGATGAAACACAGAAATTGCATCGGAATTAAATACAAAAGGCACAATGCCGACTTAAGTACAAGAAAACTGACCCTTCTTACTGTCTAAGTTTTGAACCATTCCTGTGACACTAGTTATAGATTCCGATTCTTCACTTCAGCTTTACTGTATCTCTCTGACCTTCTTATTGACGATGAAACACAGAAATTGCATCGGAATTAAATAGAAAAGGCAGAATGCCGACTTAAGTACAAGAAAACTGACTCTTCTTACGGTCTATGTTTTGAACCATTCCTGTGACACTAGTTATAGATTCCGATTCGTCACTTCACGTTTACTGTATCCCTCTGACCTTCTTATTGACGATGAAACACAGAAATTGCATCGGAGTTAAATACAAAAGACACAATGCCGACTTAAGTACAAGAAACCTGACTCTTCTTACTGTCGATGTTTGAACCATTCCTGTGACACTAGTTATTGATTCCGATGCTTCACTTCAGGTTTACTGTAACCCTTTGACCTCCTTATTGACGATGAAACACAGAAATTGCATTGGAATTAAATACAAAAGGCACACTGCCGACTGAAGTACAAGGAAACTGCCTCTTTTTACTGCCTATGTTTGAACCATTCATGTGACACTACTTATAGACTCCGATGCTTCACTTCAGGTTTACTGTATCCATCAGACCTTCTTATTGACGATGAAACACAGAAATTGCATCGGAATTTAATACAAAAGGCACAATGCCGACTTATGTACAAGAAAACTGACTCTTCTTACTGTCTATGTTTGAACCATTTATGTGACACTAGTTATAGATTCCGATGCTTCACTTCAGGTTTACTGTATCCCTCTGACCTTCTTATTGACGATGAAACACAGAAATTGCATCGGAATTAATTACAAATAGCACAATGACGACTAAAGTACAAGAAAACTGACTCTTCTTACTGTCTATGTTTTAAACCATTCCTGTGACACTAAGTATACATTCCGATGCTTCACTTCAGGTTTACTGTATCCCTCTGACCTTCTTATTGACGATGAAACACAGATATTGCATCGGAATTAATTACAAATGGCACAATGACGACTTAAGTACAAGAAAACTGACTCTTCTTACTGTCTATGTTTTGAACCATTCCTGTGACACTAGTTATAGATTCCGATGCTTCACTTCATGTTTACTGTATCCCTCTGACCTTCTTATTCACGATAAAACACAGAAATTGCATCGGAATTAAATACAAAAGGCACAATGCCGACTTAAGTACAAGAAAACTGACTCATCTTACTGTCTATGTCTTCAACCATTCCTGTGACACTAGGTGTAGAACCCGATGCTTCAGTTCAGCTTTACTGTATCCCTCTGACCTACTTATTGACGATGAAACACAGAAATTGCATCGGAATTAAATACAAAAGGCACAATGCCGACTTAAGTACAAGAAAACCGACTCTTCTTACTGTCTATGTTTTGAACCATTCCTGTGACACTAGTTATAGATTCAGATTCTTCACTTCCGGTTTACTGTATCCCTCTGACCTTCTTATTGACGATGAAACACAGAAATTGCATCGGAGTTAAATACAAAAGACACAACGGTGACTTAAGTACAAGAAACCTGACTCTTCTTACTGTCGATGTTTGAACCATTCCTGTGACACTAGTTATAGATTCCGATGCTTCACATCAGGTTTACTGTATCGCTCTGACCTTCTTATTGATGATGAAACACAGAAAATGCATCGGAATTAAATACAAAAAGCACAATGAAGACTTAAGTACAAGAAAACTGACTCCTCTTACTGTCTATGTTTTGAGTCATTCCTGTGACACTAGTTATAGATTCCGATGCTACACTTCAGGTTTACTGTAACCCTCTGACCCTCTTATTTACGATGAACACAGAAATTGCATCGGAATTAAATACAAAAGGCACAATGCCGACTTAAGTACAAGAAAACTGACTCTTCTTACTGTCTAAGTTTTGAACCATTCCTGTGACACTAGTTATAGATTCCGATGCTTCACTTCAGGTTTACTGTATCCCTCTGACCTTCTTATTGACGATGAAACACAGAAATTGCATCGGAATTAAATACAAGAGGCAGAATGCCGACTTAAGTACAAGAAAACTGACTCTTCTTACTGTCTTTGTTTTGAACCATTCCTGTGACAGTTGTTATAGATTCCGATGCTTCACTACAGGTTTACTGTATCCCTCGGACCTTCTTATTGACGATGAAACACAGATATTGCATCGGAATCAAATACAAAAGGCACAATGCCGACTTAAGTACAAGACAAGTGACTCTTCTTACTGTCTATGTCTTGAACCATACCTGTGACACTAGTTATTGATTACGTTGCTTCACTTCAGGTTTACTGTAACCCTCTGACCTCCTTATTGACGATGAAACACAGAAATTGCATCGGAATTAAATACAAAAGGCACACTGCCGACTGAAGTACAAGGAAACTGCCTCTTTTTACTGTCTATTTTTGAACCATTCATGTGACACTACTTATAGACTCCGATGCTTCACTTCAGGTTTACTGTATCCATCAGACCTTCTTATTGACGATGAAACACAGAAATTGCATCGGAATTTAATACAAAAGGCACAATGCCGACTTATGTACAAGAAAACTGACTCTTCTTACTGTCTATGTTTGAACCATTCATGTGACACTAGTTATAGATTCCGATGCTTCACTTCAGGTTTACTGTATCCCTCTGACCTTCTTATTGACGATGAAACACAGAAATTGCATCGGAATTAATTACAAATGGCACAATGACGACTTCAGTACAAGAAAACTGACTCTTCTTACTGTCTATGTTTTGAACCATTCCTGTGACACTAGGTATACATTCCGATGCTTCACTTCAGGTTTACTGTATCACTCTGACCTTCTCATTGATGATGAAACACAGAAATAGCATCGGAATTAAATACCGTACAAAAGGCACAATGCCGACTTAAGTACAAGAAACCTGACTCTCCTTACTGTCGATGTTTGAACCATTCCTGTGACACTAGTTATAGATTACGATGCTTAACTTCAGGTTCACTGTATCCCTCTGACCTTCTTATTGACGATGAAACACAGAAATTGCATCGGAATTAAATACAAAAGGAACAATGCCGACTTAAGTACAAGAAAACTGACTCTTCTTACTGTCTATGCTTTGAACCATTCCTGTGACACTAGTTATAGTTTCCGATGCTTCACTTCAGGTTTACTGTATCCCTCTGACCTTCTTATTGACGATGAAACACAGATATTGCATCGGAATTAATTACAAATGGCACAATGACGACTTAAGTACAAGAAAACTGACTCTTCTTACTGTCTATGTTTTGAACCATTCCTGTGGCACTAGTTATAGATTCCGATGCTTCACATCAGGTTTACGGTATCGCTCTGACCTTCTTATTGATGATGAAACGCAGAAAATGCATCGGAATTAAATACAAAAAGCACAATGAAGACTTGTACAAGAAAACTGACTCCTCTTACTGTCTATGTTTTGTGTCATTCCTGTGACACTAGTTATAGATTCCGATGCTTCACTTCAGGTTTACTGTATCCCTCTGACCCTCTTATTTACGATGAACACAGAAATTGCATCGGAATTAAATACAAAAGGCACAATGCCGACTTAAGTACAAGAAAACTGACTCTTCTTACTGTCTAAGTTTTGAACCATTCCTGTGACACTAGTTATAGATTCCGATGCTTCACATCAGGTTTACTGTATCGCTCTGACCTTCTTATTGATGATGAAACACAGAAAATGCATCGGAATTAAATACAAAAAGCACAATGAAGACTTAAGTACAAGAAAACTGACTCCTCTTACTGTCTATGTTTTGAGTCATTCCTGTGACACTAGTTACAGATTCCGATGCTTCACTTCAGGTTTACTGTATCCCTCTGACCCTCTTATTTACGATGAACACAGAAATTGCATCGGAATTAAATACAAAAGGCACAATGCCGACTTAAGTACAAGAAAACTGACTCTTCTTACTGTCTAAGTTTTGAACCATTCCTGTGACACTAGTTATAGATTCCGATGCTTCACTTCAGGTTTACTGTATCCCTCTGACCTTCTTATTGACGATGAAACACAGAAATTGCATCGGAATTAAATACAAAAGGCAGAATGCCGATTTAAGTACAAGAAAACTGACTCTTCTTACTGTCTTTGTTTTGAACCATTCCTGTGACAGTTGTTATAGATTCCGATGCTTCACTTCAGGTTTACTGTATCCCTCGGACCTTCTTATTGACGATGAAACACAGATATTGCATAGGAATCAAATACAAAAGGCACAATGCCGACTTAAGTACAAGATAACTGACTCTTCTTACTGTCTATGTCTTGAACCATACCTGTGACACTAGTTACAGATTCCGATGCTTCACTTCAGGTTTACTGTATCCCTCCGACCTTCTTATTGACGATGAAACACAGAAATTGCATCGGAATTAAATACAAAAGGCACAATGCCGACTTAAGTACAAGAAAACTGACCCTTCTTGCTGTCTAAGTTTTGAACCATTCCTGTGACACTAGTTATAGATTCCGATTCTTCACTTCAGCTTTACTGTATCTCTCTGACCTTCTTATTGACGATGAAACACAGAAATTGCATCGGAATTAAATACAAAAGGCACAATGCCGCCTTAAGTACAAGAAAACTGACCCTTCTTACTGTCTAAGTTTTGAACCATTCCTGTGACACTAGTTATAGATTCCGATTCTTCACTTCAGCTTTAATGTATCTCTCTGACCTTCTTATTGACGATGAAACACAGAAATTGCATCGGAGTTAAATACAAAAGAAACAACGCCGACTTAAGTACAAGAAACCTGACTCTTCTTACTGTCGATGTTTGAACCATTCCTGTGGCACTAGTTATAGATTCCGATGCTTCACATCAGGTTTACTGTATCGCTCTGAGCTTTTTATTGATGATGAAACACAGAAAATGCATCGGAATTAAATACAAAAAGCACAATGAAGACTTAAGTACAAGAAAACTGACTCCTCTTACTGTCTATGTTTTGAGTCATTCCTGTGACACTAGTTATCGATTCCGATGCTTCACTTCAGGTTTACTGTATCCCTCTGACGCTCTTATTTACGATGAACACAGAAATTGCATCGGAATTAAATACAAAAGGCACAATGCCGACTTAAGTACAAGAAAAGTGACTCTTCTTACTGTCTAAGTTTTGAACCATTCCTGTGACACTAGTTATAGATTCCGATGCTTCACATCAGGTTTACTGTATCGCTCTGACCTTCTTATTGATGATGAAACACAGAAAATGCATCGGAATTAAATACAAAAAGCACAATGAAGACTTAAGTACAAGAAAACTGACTCCTCTTACTGTCTATGTTTTGAGTCATTCCTGTGACACTAGTTATAGATTCCGATGCTTCACTTCAGGTTTACTGTATCCCTCTGACCCTCTTATTTACGATGAACACAGAAATTGCATCGGAATTAAATACAAAAGGCACAATGCCGACTTAAGTACAAGGAAACTGACTCTTCTTACTGTCTATGTTTTGAACCATTCCTGTGACACTAGTTATAGATTCCGATGCTTCACTTCAGGTTTACTGTATCCCTCTGACCTTCTTATTGACGATTAAACACAGAAATTGCATCGGAATTAAATACAAAAGGCAGAATGCCGACTTAAGTACAAGAAAACTGACTCTTCTTACTGTCTTTGTTTTGAACCATTCCTGTGACAGTTGTTATAGATTCCGATGCTTCACTTCAGGTTTACTGTATCCCTCGGACCTTCTTATTGACGATGAAACACAGATTTTGCATCGGAATCAAATACAAAAGGCACAATGCCGACTTAAGTACAAGATAACTGACTCTTCTTACTGTCTATGTCTTGACCCATACCTGTGACACTAGTTACAGATTCCGATGCTTCACTTCAGGTTTACTGTATCCCTCAGACCTTCTTATTGACGATGAAACACAGAAATTGCATCGGAATTAAATACAAAAGGCACAATGCCGACTTAAGTACAAGAAAACTGACCCTTCTTACTGTCTAAGTTTTGAACCATTCCTGTGACACTAGTTATAGATTCCGATTCTTCACTTCAGCTTTACTGTATCTCTCTGACCTTCTTATTGACGATGAAACACAGAAATTGCATCGGAATTAAATAGAAAAGGCAGAATGCCGACTTAAGTACAAGAAAACTGACTCTTCTTATGGTCTATGTTTTGAACCATTCCTGTGACACTAGTTATAGATTCCGATTCGTCACTTCAGGTTTACTGTATCCCTCTGACCTTCTTGTTGACGATGAAACACAGAAATTGCATCGGAGTTAAATACAAAAGACACAATGCCGACTTAAGTACAAGAAACCTGACTCTTCTTACTGTCGATGTTTGAACCATTCCTGTGACACTAGTTATTGATTCCGATGCTTCACTTCAGGTTTACTGTAACCCTTTGACCTCCTTATTGACGATGAAACACAGAAATTGCATTGGAATTAAATACAAAAGGCACACTGCCGACTGAAGTACAAGGAAACTGCCTCTTTTTACTGCCTATGTTTGAACCATTCATGTGACACCACTTATAGACTCCGATGCTTCACTTCAGGTTTACTGTATCCATCAGACCTTCTTATTGACGATGAAACACAGAAATTGCATCGGAATTTAATACAAAAGGCACAATGCCGACTTATGTACAAGAAAACTGACTCTTCTTACTGTCTATGTTTGAACCATTTATGTGACACTAGTTATAGATTCCGATGCTTCACTTCATGTTTACTGTATCCCTCTGACCTTCTTAATGACGATAAAACACAGAAATAGCATCGGAATTAAATACAAAAGGCACAATGTCGACTTAAGTACAAGAAAACAGACTCTTATTACTCTCTATGTTTTGAACCATTCCTGTGACACTAGTTTTGATTCCGATGCTTCACTTTAGGTTTACTGCATCCCTTTGACCTTATTATTGACGATGAAACACTGAAATTGCATCGGAATTAAATACAAAAGGCACAATGCCGATTTAAGTACAAGAAAACTGACTCTTCTTACTGTCTATGTTTTGAACCATTCCTGTGACACTAGTTATAGATTCCGATTCTTCACTTCAGGTTTACTGTATCCCTCTGACCTTCTTATTAACGATGAAACACAGGAATTGCATCGGAATTAAATACAAAAGGCACAACGCCGGCTTAAGTACAAGAAAACTGACTCTTCTTACTGTCTATGTTTTGAACTATTCCTGTGACACTAGTTATAGATTCCGATGCTTCACTTCAGGTTTGCTGTATCCCTCTGACCTTCTTATTGACGATGAAACACAGAAATTGCATCGGAATTAAATACAAAAGGCACAATGCCGACTTAAGTACAAGAAAACTGACCCTTCTTACGGTCTAAGTTTTGAACCATTCCTGTGACACTAGTTATAGATTCCGATTCTTCACTTCATCTTTACTGTATCTCTCTGACCTTCTTATTGACGATGAAACACAGAAATTGCATCGGAGTTAAATACAAAAGACACAACGCCGACTTAAGTACAAGAAACCTGACTCTTATTACTGTCGATGTTTCAACCATTCCTGTGGCACTAGTTATAGATTCTGATGCTTCACATCAGGTTTACTGCATCGCTCTGACCTTCTTATTGATGATGAAACACAGAAAATGCATCGGAATTAAATACAAAAAGCACAATGATGACTTAAGTACAAGAAAACTGACTCCCCTTACTGTCTATGTTTTGAGTCATTCCTGTGACACTAGTTATAGATTCCGATGCTTCACTTCAGGTTTACTGTATCCCTCTGACCCTGTTATTTACGATGAACACAGAAATTGCATCGGAATTAAATACAAAAGGCACAATGCCGACTTAAGTACAAGAAAACTGACTCTTCTTACTGTCTAAGTTTTGAACCATTCCTGTGACACTAGTTATAGATTCCGATGCTTCACATCAGGTTTACTGTATCGCTCTGACCTTCTTATTGATGATGAAACACAGAAAATGCATCGGAATTAAATACAAAAAGCACAATGAAGACTTAAGTACAAGAAAACTGACTCCTCTTACTGTCTATGTTTTGAGTCGTTCCTGTGACTCTAGTTATAGATTCCGATGCTTCACTTCAGGTTTACTGCATCCCTCTGACACTCTTATTTACGATGAACACAGAAATTGCATCGGAATTAAATACAAAAGGCACAATGCCGACTTAAGTACAAGAAAACTGACTCTTCTTACTGTCGATGTTTGAACCATTCCTGTGACACTAGTTATAGATTCCGATGCTTCACTTCAGGTTTACTGTATCCCTCTGACCTTCTTATTGACGATGAAACACAGAAATTGCATCGGAATTAAATACAAAAGGCAGAATGCCGACTTAAGTATAAGAAAACTGACTCTTCTTACTGCCTTTGTTTTGAACCATTCCTGTGACAGTTGTTATAGATTCCGATGCTTCACTTCAGGTTTACTGTATCCCTCGGGCCTTCTTATTGACGATGAAACACAGATATTGCATCGGAATCAAATACAAAAGGCACAATGCCGACTTAAGTACAAGATAACTGACTCTTCTTACTGTCTATGTCTTGAACCATACCTGTGACACTAGTTACAGATTCCGATGCTTCACTTCAGGTTTACTGTATCCCTCCGACCTTCTTATTGACGATGAAACACAGAAATTGCATCGGAATTAAATACAAAAGGCACAATGCCGACTTAAGTACAAGAAAACTGACCCTTCTCACTGTCTAAATTTTGAACCATTCCTGTGACACTAGTTATAGATTCCGATTCTTCACTTCAGCTTTACTGTATCTCTCTGACCTTCTTATTGACGATGAAACACAGAAATTGCATCGGAATTAAATAGAAAAGGCACAATGCCGACATAAGTACAAGAAAACCGACTCTTCTTACGGTCTATGTTTCGAACCATTCCTGTGACACTAGGTATACATTCCGACGCCTCACTTCAGGTTTACTGTATCCCTCTGACCTTCTTATTGATGATGAAACACAGAAATTGCATCGGAATTAAATACAAAAGGCACAATGCCGACTTAAGTACAAGAAACCTGACTCTTCTTACTGTCGATGTTTGAACCATTCCTGTGACACTAGTTATAGATTCCGATGCTTCACTTCAGGTTCACTGTATCCCTCTGACCTTCTTATTGACGATGAAACACTGAAATTGCATCGGAATTAAATACAAAAGGCACAATGCCGACTTAAGTACCAGAAAACTGACTCTTCTTACTGTCTATGTTTTGAACCATTCCTGTGACACTAGTTATAGATTCCGATTCTTCACTTCAGGTTTACTGTATCCCTCTGACCTTCTTATTAACGATGAAACACAGGAATTGCATCGGAATTAAATACAAAAGGCACAACGCCGACTTAAGTACAAGAAAACTGACTCTTCTTACTGTCCATGTTTTGAACTATTCCTGTGACACTAGTTATAGATTCCGATGCTTCACTTCATGTTTACTGTATCCCTCTGACCTTCTTAATGACGATAAAACACAGAAATAGCATCGGAATTAAATACAAAAGGCACAATGTCGACTTAAGTACAAGAAAACAGACTCTTATTACTCTCTATGTTTTGAACCATTCCTGTGACACTAGTTTTGATTCCGATGCTTCACTTTAGGTTTACTGCATCCCTTTGACCTTATTATTGACGATAAAACACAGAAATTGCATCGGAATTAAATACAAAAGGCACAATGCCGACTTAAGTACAGGTAAACTGACTCTTCTTACTGTCTTTGCTTTGAACCATTCCTGTGACACTAGTTATAGATTCCGATGCTTCACTTCAGGTTTGCTGTATCCCTCTGACCTTCTTATTGACGATGAAACACAGAAATTGCATCGGAATTAAATACAAAAGGCACAATGCCGACTTAAGTACAAGAAAACTGACCCTTCTTACTGTCTAAGTTTTGAACCATTCCTGTGACACAAGTTATAGATTCCGATTCTTCACTTCAGCTTTACTGTATCTCTCTGACCTTCTTATTGACGATGAAACACAGAAATTGCATCGGAGTTAAATACAAAAGACACAACGCCGACTTAAGTACAAGAAACCTGACTCTTCTTACTGTCGATGTTTCAACCATTCCTGTGGCACTAGTTATAGATTCCGATGCTTCACATCAGGTTTACGGTATCGCTCTGACCTTCTTATTGATGATGAAACACAGAAAATGCATCGGAATTAAATACAAAAAGCACAATGAAGACTTGTACAAGAAAACTGACTCCTCTTACTGTCTATGTTTTGTGTCATTCCTGTGACACTAGTTATAGATTCCGATGCTTCACTTCAGGTTTACTGTATCCCTCTGACCCTCTTATTTACGATGAACACAGAAATTGCATCGGAATTAAATACAAAAGGCACAATGCCGACTTAAGTACAAGAAAACTGACTCTTCTTACTGTCTAAGTTTTGAACCATTCCTGTGACACTAGTTATAGATTCCGATGCTTCACTTCAGCTTTACTGTATCTCTCTGACCTTCTTATTGACGATGAAACACAGAAATTGCATCGGAATTAAATAGAAAAGGCACAATGCCGACATAAGTACAAGAAAACCGACTCTTCTTACGGTCTATGTTTCGAACCATTCCTGTGACACTAGGTATACATTCCGACGCCTCACTTCAGGTTTACTGTATCCCTCTGACCTTCTTATTGATGATGAAACACAGAAATTGCATCGGAATTAAATACAAAAGGCACAATGCCGACTTAAGTACAAGAAACCTGACTCTTCTTACTGTCGATGTTTGAACCATTCCTGTGACACTAGTTATAGATTCCGATGCTTCACTTCAGGTTCACTGTATCCCTCTGACCTTCTTATTGACGATGAAACACTGAAATTGCATCGGAATTAAATACAAAAGGCACAATGCCGACTTAAGTACCAGAAAACTGACTCTTCTTACTGTCTATGGTTTGAACCATTCCTGTGACACTAGTTATAGATTCCGATTCTTCACTTCAGGTTTACTGTATCCCTCTGACCTTCTTATTAACGATGAAACACAGGAATTGCATCGGAATTAAATACAAAAGGCACAACGCCGACTTAAGTACAAGAAAACTGACTCTTCTTACTGTCCATGTTTTGAACTATTCCTGTGACACTAGTTATAGATTCCGATGCTTCACTTCATGTTTACTGTATCCCTCTGACCTTCTTAATGACGATAAAACACAGAAATAGCATCGGAATTAAATACAAAAGGCACAATGTCGACTTAAGTACAAGAAAACAGACTCTTATTACTCTCTATGTTTTGAACCATTCCTGTGACACTAGTTTTGATTCCGATGCTTCACTTTTGGTTTACTGCATCCCTTTGACCTTATTATTGACGATAAAACACAGAAATTGCATCGGAATTAAATACAAAAGGCACAATGCCGACTTAAGTACAGGAAAACTGACTCTTCTTACTGTCTTTGCTTTGAACCATTCCTGTGACACTAGTTATAGATTCCGATGCTTCACTTCAGGTTTGCTGTATCCCTCTGACCTTCTTATTGACGATGAAACACAGAAATTGCATCGGAATTAAATACAAAAGGCACAATGCCGACTTAAGTACAAGAAAACTGACCCTTCTTACTGTCTAAGTTTTGAACCATTCCTGTGACACAAGTTATAGATTCCGATTCTTCACTTCAGCTTTACTGTATCTCTCTGACCTTCTTATTGACGATGAAACACAGAAATTGCATCGGAGTTAAATACAAAAGACACAACGCCGACTTAAGTACAAGAAACCTTACTCTTCTTACTGTCGATGTTTCAACCATTCCTGTGGCACTAGTTATAGATTCCGATGCTTCACATCAGGTTTACGGTATCGCTCTGACCTTCTTATTGATGATGAAACACAGAAAATGCATCGGAATTAAATACAAAAAGCACAATGAAGACTTGTACAAGAAAACTGACTCCTCTTACTGTCTATGTTTTGTGTCATTCCTGTGACACTAGTTATAGATTCCGATGCTTCACTTCAGGTTTACTGTATCCCTCTGACCCTCTTATTTACGATGAACACAGAAATTGCATCGGAATTAAATACAAAAGGCACAATGCCGACTTAAGTACAAGAAAACTGACTCTTCTTACTGTCTAAGTTTTGAACCATTCCTGTGACACTAGTTATAGATTCCGATGCTTCACATCAGGTTTACTGTATCGCTCTGACCTTCTTATTGATGATGAAACACAGAAAATGCATCGGAATTAAATACAAAAAGCACAATGAAGACTTAAGTACAAGAAAACTGACTCCTCTTACTGTCTATGTTTTGAGTCATTCCTGTGACACTAGTTATAGATTCCGATGCTTCACTTCAGGTTTACTGTATCCCTCTGACCCTCTTATTTACGATGAACACAGAAATTGCATCGGAATTAAATACAAAAGGCACAATGCCGACTTAAGTACAAGAAAACTGACTCTTCTTACTGTCTAAGTTTTGAACCATTCCTGTGACACTAGTTATAGATTCCGATGCTTCACTTCAGGTTTACTGTATCCCTCTGACCTTCTTATTGACGATGAAACACAGATATTGCATCGGAATCAAATACAAAAGGCACAATGCCGACTTAAGTACAAGATAACTGACTCTTCTTACTGTCTATGTCTTGAACCATACCTGTGACACTAGTTACAGATTCCGATGCTTCACTTCAGGTTTACCGTATCCCTCCGACCTTCTTATTGACGATGAAACACAGAAATTGCATCGGAATTAAATACAAAAGGCACAATGCCGACTTAAGTACAAGAAAACTGACCCTTCTTACTGTCTAAGTTTTGAACCATTCCTGTGACACTAGTTATAGATTCCGATTCTTCACTTCAGCTTTACTGTATCTCTCTGACCTTCTTATTGACGATGAAACACAGAAATTGCATCGGAATTAAATACAAAAGGCACAATGCCGACTTAAGTACAAGAAAACTGACCCTTCTTACTGTCTAAGTTTTGAACCATTCCTGTGACACTAGTTATAGATTCCGATTCTTCACTTCAGCTTTAATGTATCTCTCTGACCTTCTTATTGACGATGAAACACAGAAATTGCATCGGAGTTAAATACAAAAGAAACAACGCCGACTTAAGTACAAGAAACCTGACTCTTCTTACTGTCGATGTTTGAACCATTCCTGTGGCACTAGTTATAGATTCCGATGCTTCACATCAGGTTTACTGTATCGCTCTGAGCTTTTTATTGATGATGAAACACAGAAAATGCATCGGAATTAAATACAAAAAGCACAATGAAGACTTAAGTACAAGAAAACTGACTCCTCTTACTGTCTATGTTTTGAGTCATTCCTGTGACACTAGTTATCGATTCCGATGCTTCACTTCAGGTTTACTGTATCCCTCTGACCCTCTTATTTACGATGAACACAGAAATTGCATCGGAATTAAATACAAAAGGCACAATGCCGACTTAAGTACAAGAAAAGTGACTCTTCTTACTGTCTAAGTTTTGAACCATTCCTGTGACACTAGTTATAGATTCCGATGCTTCACATCAGGTTTACTGTATCGCTCTGACCTTCTTATTGATGATGAAACACAGAAAATGCATCGGAATTAAATACAAAAAGCACAATGAAGACTTAAGTACAAGAAAACTGACTCCTCTTACTGTCTATGATTTGAGTCATTCCTGTGACACTAGTTATAGATTCCGATGCTTCACTTCAGGTTTACTGTATCCCTCTGACCCTCTTATTTACGATGAACACAGAAATTGCATCGGAATTAAATACAAAAGGCTCAATGCCGACTTAAGTACAAGAAAACTGACTCTTCTTACTGTCTATGTTTTGAACCATTCCTGTGACACTAGTTATAGATTCCGATGCTTCACTTCAGGTTTACTGTATCCCTCTGACCTTCTTATTGACGATGAAACACAGAAATTGCATCGGAATTAAATACAAAAGGCAGAATGCCGACTTAAGTACAAGAAAACTGACTCTTCTTACTGTCTTTGTTTTGAACCATTCCTGTGACAGTTGTTATAGATTCCGATGCTTCACTTCAGGTTTACTGTATCCCTCGGACCTTCTTATTGACGATGAAACACTGATTTTGCATCGGAATCAAATACAAAAGGCACAATGCCGACTTAAGTACAAGATAACTGACTCTTCTTACTGTCTGTGTCTTGAACCATACCTGTGACACTAGTTACAGATTCCGATGCTTCACTTCAGGTTTACTGTATCCCTCAGACCTTCTTATTGACGATGAAACACAGAAATTGCATCGGAATTAAATACAAAAGGCACAATGCCGACTTAAGTACAAGAAAACTGACCCTTCTTACTGTCTAAGTTTTGAACCATTCCTGTGACACTAGTTATAGATTCCGATTCTTCACTTCAGCTTTACTGTATCTCTCTGACCTTCTTATTGACGATGAAACACAGAAATTGCATCGGAATTAAATAGAAAAGGCAGAATGCCGACTTAAGTACAAGAAAACTGACTCTTCTTACGGTCTATGTTTTGAACCATTCCTGTGACACTAGTTATAGATTCCGATTCGTCACTTCACGTTTACTGTATCCCTCTGACCTTCTTATTGACGATGAAACACAGAAATTGCATCGGAGTTAAATACAAAAGACACAATGCCGACTTAAGTACAAGAAACCTGACTCTTCTTACTGTCGATGTTTGAACCATTCCTGTGACACTAGTTATTGATTCCGATGCTTCACTTCAGGTTTACTGTAACCCTTTGACCTCCTTATTGACGATGAAACACAGAAATTGCATTGGAATTAAATACAAAAGGCACACTGCCGACTGAAGTACAAGGAAACTGCCTCTTTTTACTGCCTATGTTTGAACCATTCATGTGACACTACTTATAGACTCCGATGCTTCACTTCAGGTTTACTGTATCCATCAGACCTTCTTATTGACGATGAAACACAGAAATTGCATCGGAATTTAATACAAAAGGCACAATGCCGACTTATGTACAAGAAAACTGACTCTTCTTACTGTCTATGTTTGAACCATTTATGTGACACTAGATATAGATTCCGATGCTTCACTTCAGGTTTACTGTATCCCTCTGACCTTCTTATTGACGATGAAACACAGAAATTGCATCGGAATTAATTACAAATAGCACAATGACGACTAAAGTACAAGAAAACTGACTCTTCTTACTGTCTATGTTTTAAACCATTCCTGTGACACTAAGTATACATTCCGATGCTTCACTTCAGGTTTACTGTATCCCTCTGACCTTCTTATTGACGATGAAACACAGATATTGCATCGGAATTAATTACAAATGGCACAATGACGACATAAGTACAAGAAAACTGACTCTTCTTACTGTCTATGTTTTGAACCATTCCTGTGACACTAGTTATAGATTCCGATGCTTCACTTCATGTTTACTGTATCCCTCTGACCTTCTTATTCACGATAAAACACAGAAATTGCATCGGAATTAAATACAAAAGGCACAATGCCGACTTAAGTACAAGAAAACTGACTCATCTTACTGTCTATGTCTTCAACCATTCCTGTGACACTAGGTGTAGAACCCGATGCTTCAGTTCAGGTTTACTGTATCCCTCTGACCTACTTATTGACGATGAAACACAGAAATTGCATCGGAATTAAATACAAAAGGCACAATGCCGACTTAAGTACAAGAAAACCGACTCTTCTTACTGTCTATGTTTTGAACCATTCCTGTGACACTAGTTATAGATTCAGATTCTTCACTTCCGGTTTACTGTATCCCTCTGACCTTCTTATTGACGATGAAACACAGAAATTGCATCGGAGTTAAATACAAAAGACACAACGGTGACTTAAGTACAAGAAACCTGACTCTTCTTACTGTCGATGTTTGAACCATTCCTGTGACACTAGTTATAGATTCCGATGCTTCACATCAGGTTTACTGTATCGCTCTGACCTTCTTATTGATGATGAAACACAGAAAATGCATCGGAATTAAATACAAAAAGCACAATGAAGACTTAAGTACAAGAAAACTGACTCCTCTTACTGTCTATGTTTTGAGTCATTCCTGTGACACTAGTTATAGATTCCGATGCTACACTTCAGGTTTACTGTAACCCTCTGACCCTCTTATTTACGATGAACACAGAAATTGCATCGGAATTAAATACAAAAGGCACAATGCCGACTTAAGTACAAGAAAACTGACTCTTCTTACTGTCTAAGTTTTGAACCATTCCTGTGACACTAGTTATAGATTCCGATGCTTCACTTCAGGTTTACTGTATCCCTCTGACCTTCTTATTGACGATGAAACACAGAAATTGCATCGGAATTAAATACAAGAGGCAGAATGCCGACTTAAGTACAAGAAAACTGACTCTTCTTACTGTCTTTGTTTTGAACCATTCCTGTGACAGTTGTTATAGATTCCGATGCTTCACTACAGGTTTACTGTATCCCTCGGACCTTCTTATTGACGATGAAACACAGATATTGCATCGGAATCAAATACAAAAGGCACAATGCCGACTTAAGTACAAGACAACTGACTCTTCTTACTGTCTATGTCTTGAACCATACCTGTGACACTAGTTATTGATTACGTTGCTTCACTTCAGGTTTACTGTAACCCTCTGACCTCCTTATTGACGATGAAACACAGAAATTGCATCGGAATTAAATACAAAAGGCACACTGCCGACTGAAGTACAAGGAAACTGCCTCTTTTTACTGTCTATTTTTGAACCATTCATGTGACACTACTTATAGACTCCGATGCTTCACTTCAGGTTTACTGTATCCATCAGACCTTCTTATTGACGATGAAACACAGAAATTGCATCGGAATTTAATACAAAAGGCACAATGCCGACTTATGTACAAGAAAACTGACTCTTCTTACTGTCTATGTTTGAACCATTCATGTGACACTAGTTATAGATTACGATGCTTCACTTCAGGTTTACTGTATCCCTCTGACCTTCTTATTGACGATGAAACACAGAAATTGCATCGGAATTAATTACAAATGGCACAATGACGACTTCAGTACAAGAAAACTGACTCTTCTTACTGTCTATGTTTTGAACCATTCCTGTGACACTAGGTATACATTCCGATGCTTCACTTCAGGTTTACTGTATCACTCTGACCTTCTCATTGATGATGAAACACAGAAATAGCATCGGAATTAAATACCGTACAAAAGGCACAATGCCGACTTAAGTACAAGAAACCTGACTCTCCTTACTGTCGATGTTTGAACCATTCCTGTGACACTAGTTATAGATTACGATGCTTAACTTCAGGTTCACTGTATCCCTCTGACCTTCTTATTGACGATGAAACACAGAAATTGCATCGGAATTAAATACAAAAGGAACAATGCCGACTTAAGTACAAGAAAACTGACTCTTCTTACTGTCTATGCTTTGAACCATTCCTGTGACACTAGTTATAGTTTCCGATGCTTCACTTCAGGTTTACTGTATCCCTCTGACCTTCTTATTGACGATGAAACACAGATATTGCATCGGAATTAATTACAAATGGCACAATGACGACTTAAGTACAAGAAAACTGACTCTTCTTACTGTCTATGTTTTGAACCATTCCTGTGGCACTAGTTATAGATTCCGATGCTTCACATCAGGTTTACGGTATCGCTCTGACCTTCTTATTGATGATGAAACACAGAAAATGCATCGGAATTAAATACAAAAAGCACAATGAAGACTTGTACAAGAAAACTGACTCCTCTTACTGTCTATGTTTTGTGTCATTCCTGTGACACTAGTTATAGATTCCGATGCTTCACTTCAGGTTTACTGTATCCCTCTGACCCTCTTATTTACGATGAATACAGAAATTGCATCGGAATTAAATACAAAAGGCACAATGCCGACTTAAGTACAAGAAAACTGACTCTTCTTACTGTCTAAGTTTTGAACCATTCCTGTGACACTAGTTATAGATTCCGATGCTTCACATCAGGTTTACTGTATCGCTCTGACCTTCTTATTGATGATGAAACACAGAAAATGCATCGGAATTAAATACAAAAAGCACAATGAAGACTTAAGTACAAGAAAACTGACTCCTCTTACTGTCTATGTTTTGAGTCATTCCTGTGACACTAGTTATAGATTCCGATGCTTCACTTCAGGTTTACTGTATCCCTCTGACCCTCTTATTTACGATGAACACAGAAATTGCATCGGAATTAAATACAAAAGGCACAATGCCGACTTAAGTACAAGAAAACTGACTCTTCTTACTGTCTAAGTTTTGAACCATTCCTGTGACACTAGTTATAGATTCCGATGCTTCACTTCAGGTTTACTGTATCCCTCTGACCTTCTTATTGACGATGAAACACAGAAATTGCATCGGAATTAAATACAAAAGGCAGAATGCCGATTTAAGTACAAGAAAACTGACTCTTCTTACTGTCTTTGTTTTGAACCATTCCTGTGACAGTTGTTATAGATTCCGATGCTTCACTTCAGGTTTACTGTATCCCTCGGACCTTCTTATTGACGATGAAACACAGATATTGCATAGGAATCAAATACAAAAGGCACAATGCCGACTTAAGTACAAGATAACTGACTCTTCTTACTGTCTATGTCTTGAACCATACCTGTGACACTAGTTACAGATTCCGATGCTTCACTTCAGGTTTACTGTATCCCTCCGACCTTCTTATTGACGATGAAACACAGAAATTGCATCGGAATTAAATACAAAAGGCACAATGCCGACTTAAGTACAAGAAAACTGACCCTTCTTGCTGTCTAAGTTTTGAACCATTCCTGTGACACTAGTTATAGATTCCGATTCTTCACTTCAGCTTTACTGTATCTCTCTGACCTTCTTATTGACGATGAAACACAGAAATTGCATCGGAATTAAATACAAAAGGCACAATGCCGCCTTAAGTACAAGAAAACTGACCCTTCTTACTGTCTAAGTTTTGAACCATTCCTGTGACACTAGTTATAGATTCCGATTCTTCACTTCAGCTTTAATGTATCTCTCTGACCTTCTTATTGACGATGAAACACAGAAATTGCATCGGAGTTAAATACAAAAGAAACAACGCCGACTTAAGTACAAGAAACCTGACTCTTCTTACTGTCGATGTTTGAACCATTCCTGTGGCACTAGTTATAGATTCCGATGCTTCACATCAGGTTTACTGTATCGCTCTGAGCTTTTTATTGATGATGAAACACAGAAAATGCATCGGAATTAAATACAAAAAGCACAATGAAGACTTAAGTACAAGAAAACTGACTCCTCTTACTGTCTATGTTTTGAGTCATTCCTGTGACACTAGTTATCGATTCCGATGCTTCACTTCAGGTTTACTGTATCCCACTGACGCTCTTATTTACGATGAACACAGAAATTGCATCGGAATTAAATACAAAAGGCACAATGCCGACTTAAGTACAAGAAAAGTGACTCTTCTTACTGTCTAAGTTTTGAACCATTCCTGTGACACTAGTTATAGATTCCGATGCTTCACATCAGGTTTACTGTATCGCTCTGACCTTCTTATTGATGATGAAACACAGAAAATGCATCGGAATTAAATACAAAAAGCACAATGAAGACTTAAGTACAAGAAAACTGACTCCTCTTACTGTCTATGTTTTGAGTCATTCCTGTGACACTAGTTATAGATTCCGATGCTTCACTTCAGGTTTACTGTATCCCTCTGACCCTCTTATTTACGATGAACACAGAAATTGCATCGGAATTAAATACAAAAGGCACAATGCCGACTTAAGTACAAGAAAACTGACTCTTCTTACTGTCTATGTTTTGAACCATTCCTGTGACACTAGTTATAGATTCCGATGCTTCACTTCAGGTTTACTGTATCCCTCTGACCTTCTTATTGACGATGAAACACAGAAATTGCATCGGAATTAAATACAAAAGGCAGAATGCCGACTTAAGTACAAGAAAACTGACTCTTCTTACTGTCTTTGTTTTGAACCATTCCTGTGACAGTTGTTATAGATTCCGATGCTTCACTTCAGGTTTACTGTATCCCTCGGACCTTCTTATTGACGATGAAACACAGATTTTGCATCGGAATCAAATACAAAAGGCACAATGCCGACTTAAGTACAAGATAACTGACTCTTCTTACTGTCTATGTCTTGACCCATACCTGTGACACTAGTTACAGATTCCGATGCTTCACTTCAGGTTTACTGTATCCCTCAGACCTTCTTATTGACGATGAAACACAGAAATTGCATCGGAATTAAATACAAAAGGCACAATGCCGACTTAAGTACAAGAAAACTGACCCTTCTTACTGTCTAAGTTTTGAACCATTCCTGTGACACTAGTTATAGATTCCGATTCTTCACTTCAGCTTTACTGTATCTCTCTGACCTTCTTATTGACGATGAAACACAGAAATTGCATCGGAATTAAATAGAAAAGGCAGAATGCCGACTTAAGTACAAGAAAACTGACTCTTCTTATGGTCTATGTTTTGAACCATTCCTGTGACACTAGTTATAGATTCCGATTCGTCACTTCAGGTTTACTGTATCCCTCTGACCTTCTTGTTGACGATGAAACACAGAAATTGCATCGGAGTTAAATACAAAAGACACAATGCCGACTTAAGTACAAGAAACCTGACTCTTCTTACTGTCGATGTTTGAACCATTCCTGTGACACTAGTTATTGATTCCGATGCTTCACTTCAGGTTTACTGTAACCCTTTGACCTCCTTATTGACGATGAAACACAGAAATTGCATTGGAATTAAATACAAAAGGCACACTGCCGACTGAAGTACAAGGAAACTGCCTCTTTTTACTGCCTATGTTTGAACCATTCATGTGACACCACTTATAGACTCCGATGCTTCACTTCAGGTTTACTGTATCCATCAGACCTTCTTATTGACGATGAAACACAGAAATTGCATCGGAATTTAATACAAAAGGCACAATGCCGACTTATGTACAAGAAAACTGACTCTTCTTACTGTCTATGTTTGAACCATTTATGTGACACTAGTTATAGATTCCGATGCTTCACTTCATGTTTACTGTATCCCTCTGACCTTCTTAATGACGATAAAACACAGAAATAGCATCGGAATTAAATACAAAAGGCACAATGTCGACTTAAGTACAAGAAAACAGACTCTTATTACTCTCTATGTTTTGAACCATTCCTGTGACACTAGTTTTGATTCCGATGCTTCACTTTAGGTTTACTGCATCCCTTTGACCTTATTATTGACGATAAAACACAGAAATTGCATCGGAATTAAATACAAAAGGCACAATGCCGACTTAAGTACAGGAAAACTGACTCTTCTTACTGTCTTTGCTTTGAACCATTCCTGTGACACTAGTTATAGATTCCGATGCTTCACTTCAGGTTTGCTGTATCCCTCTGACCTTCTTATTGACGATGAAACACAGAAATTGCATCGGAATTAAATACAAAAGGCACAATGCCGACTTAAGTACAAGAAAACTGACCCTTCTTACTGTCTAAGTTTTGAACCATTCCTGTGACACAAGTTATAGATTCCGATTCTTCACTTCAGCTTTACTGTATCTCTCTGACCTTCTTATTGACGATGAAACACAGAAATTGCATCGGAGTTAAATACAAAAGACACAACGCCGACTTAAGTACAAGAAACCTGACTCTTCTTACTGTCGATGTTTCAACCATTCCTGTGGCACTAGTTATAGATTCCGATGCTTCACATCAGGTTTACGGTATCGCTCTGACCTTCTTATTGATGATGAAACACAGAAAATGCATCGGAATTAAATACAAAAAGCACAATGAAGACTTGTACAAGAAAACTGACTCCTCTTACTGTCTATGTTTTGTGTCATTCCTGTGACACTAGTTATAGATTCCGATGCTTCACTTCAGGTTTACTGTATCCCTCTGACCCTCTTATTTACGATGAACACGGAAATTGCATCGGAATTAAATACAAAAGGCACAATGCCGACTTAAGTACAAGAAAACTGACTCTTCTTACTGTCTAAGTTTTGAACCATTCCTGTGAAACTAGTTATAGATTACGATGCTTCACATCAGGTTTACTGTATCGCTCTGACCTTCTTATTGATGATGAAACACAGAAAATGCTTCGGAATTAAATACAAAAAGCACAATGAAGACTTAAGTACAAGAAAACTGACTCCTCTTACTGTCTATGTTTTGAGTCATTCCTGTGACACTAGTTATAGATTCCGATGCTTCACTTCAGGTTTACTGTATCCCTCTGACCCTCTTATTTACGATGAACACAGAAATTGCATCGGAATTAAATACAAAAGGCACAATGCCGACTTAAGTACAAGAAAACTGACTCTTCTTACTGTCTAAGTTTTGAACCATTCCTGTGACACTAGTTATAGATTCCGATGCTTCACTTCAGGTTTACTGTATCCCTCTGACCTTCTTATTGACGATGAAACACAGAAATTGCATCGGAATTAAATACAAAAGGCAGAATGCCGATTTAAGTACAAGAAAACTGACTCTTCTTACTGTCTTTGTTTTGAACCATTCCTGTGACAGTTGTTATAGATTCCGATGCTTCACTTCAGGTTTACTGTATCCCTCGGACCTTCTTATTGACGATGAAACACAGATATTGCATCGGAATCAAATACAAAAGGCACAATGCCGACTTAAGTACAAGATAACTGACTCTTCTTACTGTCTATGTCTTGAACCATACCTGTGACACTAGTTACAGATTCCGATGCTTCACTTCAGGTTTACTGTATCCCTCCGACCTTCTTATTGACGATGAAACACAGAAATTGCATCGGAATTAAATACAAAAGGCACAATGCCGACTTAAGTACAAGAAAACTGACCCTTCTTACTGTCTAAGTTTTGAACCATTCCTGTGACACTAGTTATAGATTCCGATTCTTCACTTCAGCTTTACTGTATCTCTCTGACCTTCTTATTGACGATGAAACACAGAAATTGCATCGGAATTAAATACAAAAGGCACAATGCCGACTTAAGTACAAGAAAACTGACCCTTCTTACTGTCTAAGTTTTGAACCATTCCTGTGACACTAGTTATAGATTCCGATTCTTCACTTCAGCTTTAATGTATCTCTCTGACCTTCTTATTGACGATGAAACACAGAAATTGCATCGGAGTTAAATACAAAAGAAACAACGCCGACTTAAGTACAAGAAACCTGACTCTTCTTACTGTCGATGTTTGAACCATTCCTGTGGCACAAGTTATAGATTCCGATGCTTCACATCAGGTTTACTGTATCGCTCTGAGCTTTTTATTGATGATGAAACACAGAAAATGCATCGGAATTAAATACAAAAAGCACAATGAAGACTTAAGTACAAGAAAACTGACTCCTCTTACTGTCTATGTTTTGAGTCATTCCTGTGACACTAGTTATCGATTCCGATGCTTCACTTCAGGTTTACTGTATCCCTCTGACCCTCTTATTTACGATGAACACAGAAATTGCATCGGAATTAAATACAAAAGGCACAATGCCGACTTAAGTACAAGAAAAGTGACTCTTCTTACTGTCTAAGTTTTGAACCATTCCTGTGACACTAGTTATAGATTCCGATGCTTCACATCAGGTTTACTGTATCGCTCTGACCTTCTTATTGATGATGAAACACAGAAAATGCATCGGAATTAAATACAAAAAGCACAATGAAGACTTAAGTACAAGAAAACTGACTCCTCTTACTGTCTATGTTTTGAGTCATTCCTGTGACACTAGTTATAGATTCCGATGCTTCACTTCAGGTTTACTGTATCCCTCTGACCCTCTTATTTACGATGAACACAGAAATTGCATCGGAATTAAATACAAAAGGCACAATGCCGACTTAAGTACCAGAAAACTGACTCTTCTTACTGTCTATGTTTTGAACCATTCCTGTGACACTAGTTATAGATTCCGATGCTTCACTTCAGGTTTACTGTATCCCTCTGACCTTCTTATTGACGATGAAACACAGAAATTGCATCGGAATTAAATACAAAAGGCAGAATGCCGACTTAAGTACAAGAAAACTGACTCTTCTTACTGTCTTTGTTTTGAACCATTCCTGTGACAGTTGTTATAGATTCCGATGCTTCACTTCAGGTTTACTGTATCCCTCGGACCTTCTTATTGACGATGAAACACTGATTTTGCATCGGAATCAAATACAAAAGGCACAATGCCGACTTAAGTACAAGGAAAACGGACTCTTCTTACTGTCTATGTCTTGAACCATACCTGTGACACTAGTTACAGATTCCGATGCTTCACTTCAGGTTTACTGTATCCCTCAGACCTTCTTATTGACGATGAAACACAGAAATTGCATCGGAATTAAATACAAAAGGCACAATGCCGACTTAAGTACAAGAAAACTGACCCTTCTTACTGTCTAAGTTTTGAACCATTCCTGTGACACTAGTTATAGATTCCGATTCTGCACTTCAGCTTTACTGTATCTCTCTTACCTTCTTATTGACGATGAAACACAGAAATTGAATCGGAATTAAATAGAAAAGGCAGAATGCCGACTTAAGTACAAGAAAACTGACTCTTCTTACGGTCTATGTTTTGAACCATTCCTGTGACACTAGTTATAGATTCCGATTCGTCACTTCACGTTTACTGTATCCCTCTGACCTTCTTATTGACGATGAAACACAGAAATTGCATCGGAGTTAAATACAAAAGACACAATGCCGACTTAAGTACAAGAAACCTGACTCTTCTTACTGTCGATGTTTGAACCATTCCTGTGACACTAGTTATTGATTCCGATGCTTCACTTCAGGTTTACTGTAACCCTTTGACCTCCTTATTGACGATGAAACACAGAAATTGCATTGGAATTAAATACAAAAGGCACACTGCCGACTGAAGTACAAGGAAACTGACTCTTTTTACTGCCTATGTTTGAACCATTCATGTGACACTACTTATAGACTCCGATGCTTCACTTCAGGTTTACTGTATCCATCAGACCTTCTTATTGACGATGAAACACAGAAATTGCATCGGAATTTAATACAAAAGGCACAATGCCGACTTATGTACAAGAAAACTGACTCTTCTTACTGTCTATGTTTGAACCATTTATGTGACACTAGTTATAGATTCCGATGCTTCACTTCAGGTTTACTGTATCCCTCTGACCTTCTTATTGACGATGAAACACAGAAATTGCATCGGAATTTAATACAAAAGGCACAATGCCGACTTATGTACAAGAAAACTGACTCTTCTTACTGTCTATGTTTGAACCATTTATGTGACACTAGTTATAGATTCCGATGCTTCACTTCAGGTTTACTGTATCCCTCTGACCTTCTTATTGACGATGAAACACAGATATTGCATCGGAATTAATTACAAATGGCACAATGACGACTTAAGTACAAGAAAACTGACTCTTCTTACTGTCTATGTTTTGAACCATTCCTGTGACACTAGTTATAGATTCCGATGCTTCACTTCATGTTTACTGTATCCCTCTGACCTTCTTATTCACGATAAAACACAGAAATTGCATCGGAATTAAATACAAAAGGCACAATGCCGACTTAAGTACAAGAAAACTGACTCATCTTACTGTCTATGTCTTCAACCATTCCTGTGACACTAGGTGTAGAACCCGATGCTTCAGTTCAGGTTTACTGTATCCCTCTGACCTACTTATTGACGATGAAACACAGAAATTGCATCGGAATTAAATACAAAAGGCACAATGCCGACTTAAGTACAAGAAAACCGACTCTTCTTACTGTCTATGTTTTGAACCATTCCTGTGACACTAGTTATAGATTCCGATTCTTCACTTCCGGTTTACTGTATCCCTCTGACCTTCTTATTGACGATGAAACACAGAAATTGCATCGGAGTTAAATACAAAAGACACAACGCTGACTTAAGTACAAGAAACCTGACTCTTCTTACTGTCGATGTTTGAACCATTCCTGTGACACTAGTTATAGATTCCGATGCTTCACATCAGGTTTACTGTATCGCTCTGACCTTCTTATTGATGATGAAACACAGAAAATGCATCGGAATTAAATACAAAAAGCACAATGAAGACTTAAGTACAAGAAAACTGACTCCTCTTACTGTCTATGTTTTGAGTCATTCCTGTGACACTAGTTATAGATTCCGATGCTACACTTCAGGTTTACTGTAACCCTCTGACCCTCTTATTTACGATGAACACAGAAATTGCATCGGAATTAAATACAAAAGGCACAATGCCGACTTAAGTACAAGAAAACTGACTCCTCTTACTGTCTAAGTTTTGAACCATTCCTGTGACACTAGTTATAGATTCCGATGCTTCACTTCAGGTTTACTGTATCCCTCTGACATTCTTATTGACGATGAAACACAGAAATTGCATCGGAATTAAATACAAGAGGCAGAATGCCGACTTAAGTACAAGAAAACTGACTCTTCTTACTGTCTTTGTTTTGAACCATTCCTGTGACAGTTGTTATAGATTCCGATGCTTCACTACAGGTTTACTGTATCCCTCGGACCTTCTTATTGACGATGAAACACAGATATTGCATCGGAATCAAATACAAAAGGCACAATGCCGACTTAAGTACAAGACAACTGACTCTTCTTACTGTCTATGTCTTGAACCATACCTGTGACACTAGTTATTGATTACGTTGCTTCACTTCAGGTTTACTGTAACCCTCTGACCTCCTTATTGACGATGAAACACAGAAATTGCATCGGAATTAAATACAAAAGGCACACTGCCGACTGAAGTACAAGGAAACTGCCTCTTTTTACTGTCTATTTTTGAACCATTCATGTGACACTACTTATAGACTCCGATGCTTCACTTCAGGTTTACTGTATCCATCAGACCTTCTTATTGACGATGAAACACAGAAATTGCATCGGAATTTAATACAAAAGGCACAATGCCGACTTATGTACAAGAAAACTGACTCTTCTTACTGTCTATGTTTGAACCATTCATGTGACACTAGTTATAGATTCCGATGCTTCACTTCAGGTTTACTGTATCCCTCTGACCTTCTTATTGACGATGAAACACAGAAATTGCATCGGAATTAATTACAAATGGCACAATGACGACTTCAGTACAAGAAAACTGACTCTTCTTACTGTCTATGTTTTGAACCATTCCTGTGACACTAGGTATACATTCCGATGCTTCACTTCAGGTTTACTGTATCACTCTGACCTTCTCATTGATGATGAAACACAGAAATAGCATCGGAATTAAATACTGTACAAAAGGCACAATGCCGACTTAAGTACAAGAAACCTGACTCTCCTTACTGTCGATGTTTGAACCATTCCTGTGACACTAGTTATAGATTACGATGCTTAACTTCAGGTTCACTGTATCCCTCTGACCTTCTTATTGACGATGAAACACAGAAATTGCATCGGAATTAAATACAAAAGGAACAATGCCGACTTAGGTACAAGAAAACTGACTCTTCTTACTGTCTATGCTTTGAACCATTCCTGTGACACTAGTTATAGTTTCCGATGCTTCACTTCAGGTTTACTGTATCCCTCTGACCTTCTTATTGACGATGAAACACAGATATTGCATCGGAATTAATTACAAATGGCACAATGACGACTTAAGTACAAGAAAACTGACTCTTCTTACTGTCTATGTTTTGAACCATTCCTGTGGCACTAGTTATAGATTCCGATGCTTCACATCAGGTTTACGGTATCGCTCTGACCTTCTTATTGATGATGAAACACAGAAAATGCATCGGAATCAAATACAAAAAGCACAATGAAGACTTGTACAAGAAAACTGACTCCTCTTACTGTCTATGTTTTGTGTCATTCCTGTGACACTAGTTATAGATTCCGATGCTTCACTTCAGGTTTACTGTATCCCTCTGACCCTCTTATTTACGATGAACACAGAAATTGCATCGGAATTAAATACAAAAGGCACAATGCCGACTTAAGTACAAGAAAACTGACTCTTCTTACTGTCTAAGTTTTGAACCATTCCTGTGACACTAGTTATAGATTCCGATGCTTCACATCAGGTTTACTGTATCGCTCTGACGTTCTTATTGATGATGAAACACAGAAAATGCATCGGAATTAAATACAAAAAGCACAATGAAGACTTAAGTACAAGAAAACTGACTCCTCTTACTGTCTATGTTTTGAGTCATTCCTGTGACACTAGTTATAGATTCCGATGCTTCACTTCAGGTTTACTGTATCCCTCTGACCCTCTTATTTACGATGAACACAGAAATTGCATCGGAATTAAATACAAAAGGCACAATGCCGACTTAAGTACAAGAAAACTGACTCTTCTTACTGTCTAAGTTTTGAACCATTCCTGTGACACTAGTTATAGATTCCGATGCTTCACTTCAGGTTTACTGTATCCCTCTGACCTTCTTATTGACGATGAAACACAGAAATTGCATCGGAATTAAATACAAAAGGCAGAATGCCGATTTAAGTACAAGAAAACTGACTCTTCTTACTGTCTTTGTTTTGAACCATTCCTGTGACAGTTGTTATAGATTCCGATGCTTCACTTCAGGTTTACTGTATCCCTCGGACCTTCTTATTGACGATGAAACACAGATATTGCATAGGAATCAAATACAAAAGGCACAATGCCGACTTAAGTACAAGATAACTGACTCTTCTTACTGTCTATGTCTTGAACCATACCTGTGACACTAGTTACAGATTCCGATGCTTCACTTCAGGTTTACTGTATCCCTCCGACCTTCTTATTGACGATGAAACACAGAAATTGCATCGGAATTAAATACAAAAGGCACAATGCCGACTTAAGTACAAGAAAACTGACCCTTCTTGCTGTCTAAGTTTTGAACCATTCCTGTGACACTAGTTATAGATTCCGATTCTTCACTTCAGCTTTACTGTATCTCTCTGACCTTCTTATTGACGATGAAACACAGAAATTGCATCGGAATTAAATACAAAAGGCACAATGCCGCCTTAAGTACAAGAAAACTGACCCTTCTTACTGTCTAAGTTTTGAACCATTCCTGTGACACTAGTTATAGATTCCGATTCTTCACTTCAGCTTTAATGTATCTCTCTGACCTTCTTATTGACGATGAAACACAGAAATTGCATCGGAGTTAAATACAAAAGAAACAACGCCGACTTAAGTACAAGAAACCTGACTCTTCTTACTGTCGATGTTTGAACCATTCCTGTGGCACTAGTTATAGATTCCGATGCTTCACATCAGGTTTACTGTATCGCTCTGAGCTTTTTATTGATGATGAAACACAGAAAATGCATCGGAATTAAATACAAAAAGCACAATGAAGACTTAAGTACAAGAAAACTGACTCCTCTTACTGTCTATGTTTTGAGTCATTCCTGTGACACTAGTTATCGATTCCGATGCTTCACTTCAGGTTTACTGTATCCCTCTGACGCTCTTATTTACGATGAACACAGAAATTGCATCGGAATTAAATACAAAAGGCACAATGCCGACTTAAGTACAAGAAAAGTGACTCTTCTTACTGTCTAAGTTTTGAACCATTCCTGTGACACTAGTTATAGATTCCGATGCTTCACATCAGGTTTACTGTATCGCTCTGACCTTTTTATTGATGATGAAACACAGAAAATGCATCGGAATTAAATACAAAAAGCACAATGAAGACTTAAGTACAAGAAAACTGACTCCTCTTACTGTCTATGTTTTGAGTCATTCCTGTGACACTAGTTATAGATTCCGATGCTTCACTTCAGGTTTACTCTATCCCTCTGACCCTCTTATTTACGATGAACACAGAAATTGCATCGGAATTAAATACAAAAGGCACAATGCCGACTTAAGTACAAGAAAACTGACTCTTCTTACTGTCTATGTTTTGAACCATTCCTGTGACACTAGTTATAGATTCCGATGCTTCACTTCAGGTTTACTGTATCCCTCTGACCTTCTTATTGACGATGAAACACAGAAATTGCATCGGAATTAAATACAAAAGGCAGAATGCCGACTTAAGTACAAGAAAAATGACTCTTCTTACTGTCTTTGTTTTAAACCATTCCTGTGACAGTTGTTATAGATTCCGATGCTTCACTTCAGGTTTACTGTATCCCTCAAACCTTCTTATTGACGATGAAACACAGATTTTGCATCGGAATCAAATACAAAAGGCACAATGCCGACTTAAGTACAAGATAACTGACTCTTCTTACTGTCTATGTCTTGAACCATACCTGTGACACTAGTTACAGATTCCGATGCTTCACTTCAGGTTTACTGTATCCCTCAGACCTTCTTATTGACGATGAAACACAGAAATTGCATCGGAATTAAATACAAAAGGCACAATGCCGACTTAAGTACAAGAAAACTGACCCTTCTTACTGTCTAAGTTTTGAACCATTCCTGTGACACTAGTTATAGATTCCGATTCTTCACTTCAGCTTTACTGTATCTCTCTGACCTTCTTATTGACGATGAAACACAGAAATTGCATCGGAATTAAATAGAAAAGGCAGAATGCCGACTTAAGTACAAGAAAACTGACTCTTCTTATGGTCTATGTTTTGAACCATTCCTGTGACACTAGTTATAGATTCCGATTCGTCACTTCAGGTTTACTGTATCCCTCTGACCTTCTTGTTGACGATGAAACACAGAAATTGCATCGGAGTTAAATACAAAAGACACAATGCCGACTTAAGTACAAGAAACCTGACTCTTCTTACTGTCGATGTTTGAACCATTCCTGTGACACTAGTTATTGATTCCGATGCTTCACTTCAGGTTTACTGTAACCCTTTGACCTCCTTATTGACGATGAAACACAGAAATTGCATTGGAATTAAATACAAAAGGCACACTGCCGACTGAAGTACAAGGAAACTGCCTCTTTTTACTGCCTATGTTTGAACCATTCATGTGACACTACTTATAGACTCCGATGCTTCACTTCAGGTTTACTGTATCCATCAGACCTTCTTATTGACGATGAAACACAGAAATTGCATCGGAATTTAATACAAAAGGCACAATGCCGACTTATGTACAAGAAAACTGACTCTTCTTACTGTCTATGTTTGAACCATTTATGTGACACTAGTTATAGATTCCGATGCTTCACTTCAGGTTTACTGTATCCCTCTGACCTTCTTATTGACGATGAAACACAGAAATTGCATCGGAATTAATTACAAATGGCACAATGACGACTAAAGTACAAGAAAACTGACTCTTCTTACTGTTTATGTTTTAAACCATTCCTGTGACACTAAGTATACATTCCGATGCTTCACTTCAGGTTGACTGTATCCCTCTGACCTTCTTATTGACGATGAAACACAGATATTGCATCGGAATTAATTACAAATGGCACAATGACGACTTAAGTACAAGAAAACTGACTCTTCTTACTGTCTATGTTTTGAACCATTCCTGTGACACTAGTTATAGATTCCGATGCTTCACTTCATGTTTACTGTATCCCTCTGACCTTCTTATTCACGATAAAACACAGAAATTGCATCGGAATTAAATACAAAAGGCACAATGCCGACTTAAGTACAAGAAAACTGACTCATCTTACTGTCTATGTCTTCAACCATTCCTGTGACACTAGGTGTAGAACCCGATGCTTCACTTCAGGTTTACTGTATCTCTTTGACCTACTTATTGACGATGAAACACAGAAATTGCATCGGAATTAAATACAAAAGGCACAATGCCGACTTAAGTACAAGAAAACCGACTCTTCTTAATGTCTATGTTTTGAACCATTCCTGTGACACTAGTTATAGATTCCGATTCTTCACTTCCGGTTTACTGTATCCCTCTGACGTTCTTATTGACGATGAAACACAGAAATTGCATCGGAGTTAAATACAAAAGACACAACGCTGACTTAAGTACAAGAAACCTGACTCTTCTTACTGTCGATGTTTGAACCATTCCTGTGACACTAGTTATAGATTCCGATGCTTCACATCAGGTTTACTGTATCGCTCTGACGTTCTTATTGATGATGAAACACAGAAAATGCATCGGAATTAAATACAAAAAGCACAACGAAGACTTAAGTACAAGAAAACTGACTCCTCTTACTGTCTATGTTTTGAGTCATTCCTGTGACACTAGTTATAGATTCCGATGCTTCACTTCAGGTTTACTGTAACCCTCTGACCCTCTTATTTACGATGAACACAGAAATTGCATCGGAATTAAATACAAAAGGCACAATGCCGACTTAAGTACAAGAAAACTGACTCTTCTTACTGTCTAAGTTTTGAACCATTCATGTGACACTAGTTATAGATTCCGATGCTTCACTTCAGGTTTACTGTATCCCTCTGACCTTCTTATTGACGATGAAACACAGAAATTGCATCGGAATTAAATACAAGAGGCAGAATGCCGACTTAAGTACAAGAAAACTGACTCTTCTTACTGTCTTTGTTTTGAACCATTCCTGTGACAGTTGTTATAGATTCCGATGCTTCACTACAGGTTTACTGTATCCCTCGGACCTTCTTATTGACGATGAAACACAGATATTGCATCGGAATCAAATACAAAAGGCACAATGCCGACTTAAGTACAAGACAACTGACTCTTCTTACTGTCTATGTCTTGAACCATACCTGTGACACGAGTTATTGATTACGTTGCTTCACTTCAGGTTTACTGTAACCCTCTGACCTCCTTATTGACGATGAAACACAGAAATTGCATCGGAATTAAATACGAAAGGCACACTGCCGACTGAAGTACAAGGAAACTGCCTCTTTTTACTGTCTATTTTTGAACCATTCATGTGACACTACTTATAGTCTCCGATGCTTCACTTCAGGTTTACTGTATCCATCAGACCTTCTTATTGACGATGAAACACAGAAATTGCATCGGAATTTAATACAAAAGGCACAATGCCGACTTATGTACAAGAAAACTGACTCTTCTTACTGTCTATGTTTGAACCATTCATGTGACACTAGTTATAGATTCCGATGCTTCACTTCAGGTTTACTGTATCCCTCTGACCTTCTTATTGACGATGAAACACAGAAATTGCATCGGAATTAATTACAAATGGCACAATGACGACTTAAGTACAAGAAAACTGACTCTTCTTACTGTCTATGTTTTGAACCATTCCTGTGACACTAGGTATACATTCCGATGCTTCACTTCAGGTTTACTGTATCACTCTGACCTTCTCATTGATGATGAAACACAGAAATAGCATCGGAATTAAATACAAAAGGCACAATGCCGACTTAAGTACAAGAAACCTGACTCTTCTTACTGTCGATGTTTGAACCATTCCTGTGACACTAGTTATAGATTACGATGCTTAACTTCAGGTTCACTGTATCCCTCTGACCTTCTTATTGACGATGAAACACAGAAATTGCATCGGAATTAAATACAAAAGGCACAATGCCGACTTAAGTACAAGAAAACTGACTCTTCTTACTGTCTATGCTTTGAACCATTCCTGTGACACTAGTTATAGTTTCCGATGCTTCACTTCAGGTTTACTGTATCCCTCTGACCTTCTTATTGACGATGAAACACAGATATTGCATCGGAATTAATTACAAATGGCACAATGACGACTTAAGTACAAGAAAACTGACTCTTCTTACTGTCTATGTTTTGAACCATTCCTGTGACACTAGTTATAGATTCCGATGCTTCACTTCATGTTTACTGTATCCCTCTGACCTTCTTATTCACGATAAAACACAGAAATTGCATCGGAATTAAATACAAAAGGCACAATGCCGACTTAAGTACAAGAACACTGACTCATCTTACTGTCCGTGTCTTCATCCCTTCCTGTGACACTAGGTGTAGAACCCGATGCTTCACTTCAGGTTTACTGTATCCCTCTGACCTACTTATTGACGATGAAACACAGAAATTGCATCGGAATTAAATACAAAAGGCACAATGCCGACTTAAGTACAAGAAAACCGACTCTTCTTACTGTCTAAGTTTTGAACCATTCCTGTGACACTAGTTATAGGTTCCGATGCTTCACTTCAGCTTTACTGTATCCCTCTGACCTTCGTATTGACGATGAAACACAGAAATTGCATCAGAATTAAACACAAAAGGCACAATGCCGACATAAGTACAAGAAAACTGACTCTTCTTACTGTCTATGTTTTGAACCATTCCTGTGACACTAGTTATAGATTCCGAAGCTTCACTTCAGGTTTACTGTATCCCTCTGACCTTCTTATTGACGATGAAACACTGTAATTGCATCGGAATTAAATACAAAAGGCACAATGCCGACTTAAGTACATGAAAACTGACTCTTCTTACTGTCTAAGATTTGAACCATTCCTGTGACACTAGTTATATTTTCCGATGCTTCACTTCAGGTACACTGTATCCCTCTGACGTTCTTATTGACGATGAAACACAGAAATTGCAATGGAATTAAATACAAATGGCACAACGCCGACTTAAGTACAAGAAAACTGACTCTTCTTACTGTCTATGTTTTGAACCATTCCTGTGACACTAGTTATAGATTCCGATGCTTCGCTTCAGGTTCACTGTATCCCTCTGACCTTCTTATTGACGATGAAACACAGAAATTGCATCGGAATTAAATACAAAAGGCACAATGCCAACTTAAGTACAAGAAAGCTGACTCTTCTTACTGTCTAAGTTTTGAACCATTCCTGTGACACTAGTTATAGATTCCGATGCTTTACTTCAGCTTTACTGTATCTCTCTGACCTTCGTATTGACGATGAAACACAGAAATTGCATCAGAATTAAACACAAAAGGCACAATGCCGACATAAGTACAAGAAAACTGACTCTTCTTACTGTCTATGTTTTGAACCATTCCTGTGACACAAGTTATAGATTCCGTAGCTTCACTTCAGGTTTACTGTATCCCTCGGACCTACTTATTAACGATGAAACACAGAAATTGCGTCGGAATTAAATACAAAAGGCACAATGCCGACTTAAGTACAAGATAACTGACTCTTCTTACTGTCTATGTTTTGAGCCATTCTTGTGACTCTAGTTATAGATTCCGATGCTTCACTTCAGGTTTACTGTATCCCTCTGACCTTCTTATTGACGATAAAACACAGAAATTGCATCGGAATTAAAAAGAAAAGGCACAATGCCGACTTAAGTACGAGAAAACTGACTCTTCTTACTGTCAATGCTTTGAACCATACCTGTGACACTAGTTACAGATTCCGATGCTTCACTTCAGGTTTACTGTATCACTCTGACCATCTTATTGAAGATGAAATACAGAAATTGCATCGGAATTAAATACAAAAGGCACAATGCCGACTTAAGTACAAGAAAACTGACTCTTCTTACTGTCTATGTTTTGAACCATTCCTGTGACACTAGTTATAGATTCCGATGCTTCACTTCATATTTACTGTATCCCTCTGACCTTCCTATTGACGATAAAACACAAAAATTGCATCGGAATTAAATACAAAATGCACAATGTCGACTTAAGTACAAGAAAACTGACTCTTCTTACCGTCTATGTCTTCAACCATTCCTGTGACACTAGGTATAGATCCCGATGCTTCACTTCAGGTTTACTGTATCCCTCTGACCTACTTATTGACGATGAAACACAGAAATGGCATCGGAATTATATACAAAAAATGCAGAATGCCGACTTAAGTACAAGAAAACTGACTCTTCTTACTGTCTATGTTTTGAACCATTCCTGTGACACTAGTTATAGATTCCGATGCTTCACTTCAGGTTCACTGTATCCCTCTGAATTTCTCATTGACGATGAAACACTGAAATTGAATCGGAATTAAGTACAAAAGGCACAATGCTGACTTAAGTACAAGAAAACTGACTCTTCTTACTGTCTATGTTTTGAACCATTCCTGTGACACTAGCTATAGATTCCGATGCTTCACTTCAGGTTCACTGTATCCCTCTGACCTTCCTATTGACGATGAAACACAGAAATTGCATCGGAATTAAATACAAAAGGCACAACGCCAACTTAAGTACAGGAAAACTGACTCTTCTTACTGTATATGTTTGAACCATTCCTGTGACACTAGTTATTGATTCCGATGCTTCACTTCAGGTTTACTGCATCCCTATGTCCTTATTATTGATGATGAAACACAGAAATTGCATCGGAATTAAATACAAAAGGCACAATGCCGACTTAAGTACAAGAAAACTGACTCTTCATACTGTCAATGCTTTGAACCGTTCTTGTGACACTAGCTATAGATTCCGATGCTTCACCTCAGCTTTACTGTATCCCTCTGACCTTCGTATTGACGACGAAACACAGAAATTTCATCAGAATTAAATACAAAAGACACAATGCCGACATAAGTACAAGACAACTGACTCTTCTTACTGTCTATGTTTTGAACCATTCCTGTGACACTAGTTATAGATTCCGAAGCTTCACTTCAGGTTTACTGTATCCCTCTGACCTACTTATTAACGATGAAACACAGAAATTGCATCGGAATTAAATACAAAAGGCACAATGCCGACTTAAGTACAAGGTAACTGACTCTTCTTACTGTCTATGCTTTGAGCCATTCTTGTGACACTAGTTATAGAGTCCGATGCTTCACTTCAGGTTTACTGTATCCCTCTGACCTTCTTATTGACGATAAAACACAGAAATTGCATCGGAATTAAATACAAAAGGCACAATGCCGACTTAAGTACAAGAAAACTGACTCTTCATACTGTCAATGCTTTGAACCGTTCTTGTGACACTAGTTACAGATTCCGATGCTTCACTTCAGGTTTACTGTATCCCTCTGACCATCTAATTGACGATGAAACACAGAAATTCCATCGGAATTAAATACAAAAGGCACAATGCCGACTTAAGTACAAGAAAACTGACTCTTTTTACAGTCTATGTTTGAACCATTCCTGTGACACTAGTTATAGATTCCGATGCTTCACTTCAGGTTTACTGTATCCCTCTGACCGTGTTATTGACGATGAAACACAGATATTGCATCGGAATTAAATACAAAAGGCAGAATGCCGACTTAAGTACAAGAAAACTGACTCTTCTTACTGTCTTTGTTTTGAACCATTCCTGTGACAGTAGTTATAGATTCCGATGCTTCACTTCAGGTTTACTGTATCCCTCCGACCTTCTTATTGACGATGAAACACAGATATTGCATCGGAATCAAATACAAAAGGCACAATGCCGACTTAAGTAGAAGAAAACTGACTCTTCTTACTGTCTATGTCTTGAACCATACCTGTGACACTAGTTACAGATTCCGATGCTTCCCTTCAGGTTTACTGTATCCCTCCGACCTTCTTATTGACGATGAAACACAGAAATTGCATCGGAACTAAATACAAAAGGCACAATGCCGACTTAAGTAAAAGAAAACTGACTCTTCTTACTGTCTATGATTTGAACCATTCCTGTGACACTAGTTATAGATTCCGATGCTTCACTTCTGATTCACTGTATCCCTCTGACCTTCTTATTGACGATGAAACACTGAAATTGCAACGGAATTAAATACAAAAGGCACAATGCCGACTTAAGTACAAGAAAACTGACACTTCTTACTGTCTATGATTTGAACCATTCCTGTGACACTAGTTATAGATTCCGATGCTTCACTTCAGGTTTACTGTATCCCTCTGACCTCCTTATTAACGATGAAACACAGAAATTGCATCGGAATTAAATACAAAAGGCACACTGCCGACTTAAGTACAAGGAAACTGCCTCTTTTTACTGTCTATGTTTGAACCATTCATGTGACACTACCTATAGACTCCGATGCTTCACTTCAGGTTTACTGTATCCCTCTGACCATCTTATTGTTGATGAAACACAGATATTGCATCGAAATTAGATACAAAAGGCACAATGCCGACTTAAGTACAAGAAAAGTGACTCTTCTTACTGTCTATGTTTTGAACCATTCCTGTGACACTAGTTACAGATTCCGATGCTTCACTTCAGGTTTACTATATCACTCTGACCTTCTTATTGACGATGAAACGCAGTAATTGCATCTGAATTAAATACAAAAGGCACAATGACGACTTAAGTACAAGAAAACTGACTCTTGTTACTGTCTATGTTTTGAACCATTCCTGTGACACTAGGTATACATTCCGATGCTTCACTTCAGGTTTACTGTATCCCTCTGACCTTCGTATTGATGATGAAACACAGAAATTGAATCGGAATTAAATACAAAAGGCACAATGCCGACTTAAGTACAAGAAAATTGACTCTTCTAACTCTCTATGTTTTGAACCATTGATGTGACACTAATAATAGATTCCGATGGTTCACTTCAGGTTTACTGTATACCTCTGACCTCCTTTTTGACGATGAAACACAGAAATTGCATCGGAATTAAATACAAATGCCCAATGCCGTCTTAAGTACAAGAAAACTGACTCTTCTTACTGTCTATGTTTGATCCATTCCTGTAACACTAGTTATTAATTCCGATGCTTCACTTCAGATTTACTGTATCCCTCTGACCTTGTTATTGACGATGAAACACAGAAATTGCATCGGAATTAAATACAAAAGGCACAATGCCGACTTAAGTACAAGAAAACTGACTCTTCTTACTGTCTATGTTTTGAACCATTCCTGTAACACTAGTTATAGATTCCGATGCTTCACTTCAGGTTTACTGTATCCCTCTGACCTTCTTATTGACGATAAAACACAGAAATTGCATCGGAATTAAATACAAAAGGCACAATGCCGACTTAAGTACGAGAAAACTGACGCTTCTTACTGTCAATGCTTTGAACCATTCCTGTGACACTAGTTACAGATTCCGATGCTTCACTTCAGGTTTACTGTATCACTCTGACCATCTTATTGAAGATGAAACACAGAAATTGCATCGGAATTAAATACAAAAGGCACAATGCCGACTTAAGTAAAAGAAAACTGACTCTTCTTACTGTCTATGTTTTGAACCATTCCTGCGACACTAGTTATATATTCCGATGCTTCACTTCATATTTACTGTATCCCTCTGACCTTCTTATTGACGATAAAACACAAAAATTGCATCGGAATTAAATACAAAATGCACAATGTCGACTTAAGTACAAGAAAACTGACTCTTCTTACCGTCTATGTCTTCAACCATTCCTGTGACACTAGGTATAGATCCCGATGCTTCACTTCAGGTTTACTGTATCCCTCTGACCTACTTATTGACGATGAAACACAGAAATATCACCGGAATTATATACAAAAGGCACAATGCCGACTTAAGTACAAGAAAACTGACTCTTCTTACTGTCTATGTTTTGAACCATTCCTGTGACACTAGTTATAGATTCCGATGCTTCACTTCAGGTTCACTGTATCCCTCTGAATTTCTTATTGACGATGAAACACTAAAATTGAATCGGAATTAAATACAAAAGGCACAATGCTGACTTAAGTACAAGAAAACTGACTCTTCTTACTGTCTATGTTTTGAACCATTCCTGTGACACTAGGTATAGATTCCGATGCTTCACTTCAGGTTCACTGTATCCCTCTGACCTTCTTATTGACGATGAAACACAGAAATTGCATCGGAATTAAATACAAAAGGCACAATGCCAACTTAAGTACAAGAAAACTGACTCTTCTTACTGTCTATGTCTGAACCATTCCTGTGACACTAGTTATTGATTCCGATGCTTCACTTCAGGTTTACTGCATCCCTATGACCTTATTATTGATGATGAAACACAGAAATTGCATCGGAATTAAATACAAAAGGCACAATGCCGACTTAAGTACAAGAAAACTGACTCTTCATACTGTCAATGCTTTGAACCGTTCTTGTGACACTAGCTATAGATTCCGATGCTTCACCTTAGCTTTACTGTATCCCTCTGACCTTCGTATTGACGACGAAACACAGAAATTTCATCAGAATTAAATACAAAAGGCACAATGCCGACATAAGTACAAGACAACTGACTCTTCTTACTGTCTATGTTTTGAACCATTCCTGTGACACTAGTTATAGATTCCGAAGCTTCACTTCAGGTTTACTGTATCCCTCTGACCTACTTATTAACGATGAAACACAGAAATTGCATCGGAATTAAATACAAAAGGCACAATGCCGACTTAAGTACAAGATAACTGACTCTTCTTACTGTCTATGCTTTGAGCCATTCTTGTGACACTAGTTATAGATTCCGATGCTTCACTTCAGGTTTACTGTATCCCTCTGACCTTCTTATTGACGATAAAACACAGAAATTGCATCCGAATTAAATACAAAAGGCACAATGCCGACTTAAGTACAAGAAAACTGACTCTTCATACTGTCAATGCTTTGAACCGTTCTTGTGACACTAGTTACAGAGTCCGATGCTTCACTTCAGGTTTACTGTATCCCTCTGACCATCTTATTGACGATGAAACACAGAAATTCCATTGGAATTAAATACAAAAGGCACAATGCCGACTTAAGTACAAGAAATCTGACACTTTATTACTGACTATGTTTGGAACCATTCCTGTGGCACTAGTTATAGATTCCGATGCTTCACATAAGGTTTACTGTATCCCTCTGACCTTCTTATTGACGATGAAACACAGAAATTGCATCGGAATTAAATACAAAAGGCACAATGCCGATTTAAGTACAAGATAACTGACTCTTCTTACTGTCTACGTTTTGAACCATTCCTGTGACACTAGCTATAGATTCCGATGCTTCACTTCAGCTTTACTGTATCCCTCTGACCTTAGTATTGACGACGAAACACAGAAATTTCATCAGAATTAAATACAAAGGGCACAATGCCGACATAAGTACAAGACAACTGACTCTTCTTACTGTCTATGTTTTGAACCATTCCTGTGACACTAGTTATAGATTCCGAAGCTTCACTTCAGGTTTACTGTATCCCTCTGACCTACTTATTAACGATGAAACACAGAAATTGCATCGGAATTAAATACAAAAGGCACAATGCCGACATAAGTACAAGATAACTGACTCTTCTTACTGTCTATGTTTGAGCCATTCTTGTGACACTAGTTATAGATTCCGATGCTTCACTTCAGGTTTACTGTATCCCTCTGACCTTCTTATTGACGATAAAACACGGAAATTTCATCGGAATTAAATACAAAAGGCACAATGCCGACTTAAGTACAAGAAAACTGACTCTTCATACTGTCAATGCTTTGAACCGTTCTTGTGACACTAGTTACAGATTCTGATGCTTCACTTGAGGTTTACTGTATCCCTCTGACCATCTTATTGACGATGAAACACAGAAATTGCATCGGAATTAAATACAAAAGGCACAATGCCGGATTAAGTACAAGAAAACTGACTCCTCTTACTGTCTATGTTTTGAACCATTCCTGTGACACTAGTTATAGATTCCGATGCTTCACTTCATTTTTACTGTATCCCTCTGACCTTCTTATTGACGATGAAACACAGAAATTGCAACGGAATTAAATACAAAAGGCACAACGCCGACTTAAGTACAAGAAAACTGACTCTTCTTACTGTCTATGCTTTGAACCATTCCTGTGAGACTAGTTATAGATTCCGATGCTTCACTTCAGGTTTACTGTATCCCTCTGACCTTCTTATTGACGATGAAACACAGAATTTGCATTGGAATTAAATACAAAAAGCACAATGCCGATTTAAGTACAAGAAAACTGATCCTTCTTACTGTCTAAGTTTTGAACCATTCCTGTGACACTAGTTACAGATTCCGATTCTTCACTTCAGCTTTACTGTATCTCTCTGACATTCTTATTGACGATGAAACACAGAAATTGCTTCGGAATTAAATAGAAAAGGCACAATGCCGACTTAAGTACAAGAAAACTGACTCTTCTTACGGTCTATGTTTTGAACCATTCCTGTGACACTAGTTATAGATTCCGATGCTTCACTTCAGGTTTACTGTATCCCTCTGACCTTCTTATTGACGATGAAACACCGAAATTGTATCGGAGTTAAATACAAAAGACACACCGCCGACTTAAGTACAGGAAAACTGACTCTTCTTACAGTCTATGTTTTGAACCATTCCTGTGACACTAGTTATAGTTTCCGATGCTTCACTTCAGGTTTACTGTATCCCTCAATCCATCTCATTGACGATGAAACACAGATATTGCATCGGAATTAATTACAAATGGCACAATGACAACTTAAGTACAAGAAAACTGACTCTTCTTACAGTCTATGTTTTGAACCATTCCTATGACACTAGTTATAGATTCCGATGCTTCACTTCAAGTTTACTGTATCCATCGGACCTTCTTATTGACGATAAAACACAGAAATTGCATCGGAATTAAATACAAAAGGCACAATGCCGACTTAAGTACAAGAAAACTGACTCTTCTTACTGCCTATGTCTTCAACCATTAATGTGACACTAGGTATAGATCCCGATGCTTCACTGCAGGTTTACTGTATCCCTCTGACCTACTTATTGACGATGAAACACAGAAATTGCATCGGAATTAAATACAAAAGGCACAATGCCGACTTAAGTACAAGAAAACTGACTCTTCTTACTGCCTATGTTTTGAATCATTCCTGTGACACTAGTTATAGATTCCGATGATTCACTTCAGGTTCACTGTATCCCTCTGAATTTCTTATTGACGATGAAACACTGAAATTGCATCGGAATTAAATACAAAAGCCACAATGCCGACTTAAGTACATGAAAACTGACTCTTCTTACTGTCTATGATTTGAACCATTAATGTGACACTAGTTATAGATTCCGATGCTTCACTTCAGGTACACTGTATCCCTCTGACGTTCTTATTGACGATGAAACACAGAAATTGCAATTGAATTAAATACAAAAGGCACAACGCCGACTTAAGTACAAGAAAACTGACTCTTCTTACTGTCTATGTTTTGAACCATTCCTGTGACACTAGTTATGGATTCCGATGCTTCACTTCAGGTTCACTGTATCCCTCTGACCTTCTTATTGACGATGAAACACAGAAATTGCATCGGAATTAAATACAAAAGGCACAATGCCAAATTAAGTACAAGAAAACTGACACTTCTTACTGTCCATGTTTTGAACCATTCCTGTGACACTAGTTATGGGTTCCGATGCTTCACTTCAGGTTTACTGTGTCCCTCTGACCTTCTTATTGACGATGAAACACAGAAATTGCATCGGAATGAAATACAAAGGGCACAATGCCGACTTAAGTACAAGACAACTGACTCTTCTTACTCTCTATGTTTTGAACCATTCCTGTGACTCTAGTTATAGATTCCGATGCTTCACTTCAGGTTTACTGTATCCCTCTGACCTACTTATAGACGATGAAACACTGAAATTACATCGGAATTAAATACAAAAGGCACAATGCCGACTTAAGTACAAGAAAACTGACACTTCTTACTGTGTATGTTTTGAACCATTCCTGTGACACTAGTTATAGATTCCGATGCTTCACTTCAGGTTTACTGTATCCCTCTGACCTTCTTATTGACGATGAAACACAGAATTTGCATCGGAATTAAATACAAATGACACAATGCCGACTTAAGTACAAGAAAACTGACTCTTCTTACTGTCTATGTTTCGAACCATTCCTGTGACACTAGTTATAGATTCCGATGCTTCACTTCAGGTTTACTGTATCCCTCTGACCTACTTATAGACGATGAAACACTGAAATTACATCGGAATTAAATACAAAAGGCACAATGCCGACTTAAGTACAAGAAAACTGACACTTCTTACTGTGTATGTTTTGAACCATTCCTGTGACACTAGTTATAGATTCCGATGCTTCACTTCAGGTTTACTGTATCCCTCTGACCTTCTTATTGACGATGAAACACAGAATTTGCATCGGAATTAAATACAAATGACACAATGCCGACTTAAGTACAAGAAAACTGTCTCTTCTTACTCTCTATGCTTTGAACCATTGATGTGACACAAATGGTAGATTCCGATGCTTAACTTCAGGTTTACTGTATCCCTCTGACCTTCTTATTGACGATGAAACACAGAAATTGCATCGGAATTAAATACAAAAGGCACAATGCCGACTTAAGTACAAGAAATCTGACACTTTTTACTGTCTATGTTAGGAACCATTCCTGTGGCACTAGTTATAGATTCCGATGCTTCACATTAGGTTTACTGTATCCCTCTGACCTTCATATTGACGATGAAACACAGAAATTGCATCGGAATTAAATACAAAAGGCACAATGCCGATTTAAGTACAAGAAAACTGACTCTTCTTACTGTCTAAGTTTTGCACCATTCCTGTGACACTTGTTATAGATTCCGATGCTTCACTTCAGCTTTACTGTATCCCTCTGACCTTCGTATTGACGATGAAACACAGAAATTGCATCAGAATTGAATACGAAAGGCACAACGCCGACATAAGTACAAGAAAACTGACTCTTCTTACTGTCTATGTTTTGAACCATTCCTGTGACACTAGTTATAGATTCCGAAGCTTCACTTCAGGTTTACTGTATCCCTCTGACCTACTTATTAACGATGAAACACAGAAATTGCATCGGAATTAAATACAAAAGGCACAATGCCGACTTAAGTACAAGATAACTGACTCTTCTTACTGTCTATGCTTTGAGCCATTCTTGTGACACTAGTTATAGATTCCGATGCTTCACTTCAGGTTTACTGTATCCCTGTGACCTTCTTATTGCCGATAAAACACAGAAATTGCATCGGAATTAAATACAAAAGGCACAATGCCGACTTAAGTACGAGAAAACTGACACTTCTTACTGTCAATGCTTTGAACTGTTCTTGTGACACTAGTTACAGATTCCGATGCTTCACTTCAGGTTTACTGTATCACTCTGACCATCTTATTGACGATGAAACACAGAAATTGCATCGGAATTAAATACAAAAGGCACAATGCCGACTTAAGTACAAGAAAACTGACTCTTCTTACTGTCTATGTTTTGAACCATTCCTGAGACACTAGTTATAGATTCCGATGCTTCGCTTCTTGTTTACTGTATCCCTCTGACCTTCTTATTGACGAAAAAAACACAAAAATTGCATAGGAATTAAATACAAGTGCACAATGCCGACTTAAGTACAAGAAAACTGACTCTTCTTACTGTCTATGTCTTCAACCATTCCTGTGACACTTGGTATAGATCCCGATGCTTCGCTTCACGTTTACTGCATCCCTCTGACCTACTTATTGACGATGAAACACAGAAATTGCATCGGAATTAAATACAGAAGGCACAATGGCAACTTAACTACAAGAAAACTGACTCTTCTTTTACAGATTCCGATGCTTCACTTCAGGTTCACTGTATCCCTCTGAATTTCTTATTGACGATGAAACACTGAAATTGCATCGGAATTAAATACAAAAGGCACAATGCCGACTTAAGTACATGAAAACTGACTCTTCTTACTGTCTATGATTTGAACCATTCCTGTGACACTAGTTATAGATTCCGATGCTTCACTTCAGGTACACTGTATCCCTCTGACCTTCTTATTGACGATGAAACACGGAAATTGCATCGGAATTAAATACAAAAGGCACAATGCCAACTTAAGTACAAGAAAACTGACACTTCTTACTGTCCATGTTTTGAACCATTCCTGTGACACTAGTTATGGGTTCCGATGCTTCACTTCAGGTTTACTGTGTCCCTCTGACCTTCTTATTGACGATGAAACACAGAAATTGCATCGGAATGAAATACAAAGGGCACAATGCCGACTTAAGTACAAGACAACTGACTCTTCTTACTCTCTATGTTTTGAACCATTCCTGTGACTCTAGTTATAGATTCCGATGCTTCACTTCAGGTTTACTGTATCCCTCTGACCTACTTATAGAGATGAAACACTGAAATTACATCGGAATTGAATACAAAAGGCACAATGCCGACTTAAGTACAAGAAAACCGACACTTCTTACTGTATATGTTTTGAACCATTCCTGTGACACTAGTTATAGATTCCGATGCTTCACTTCAGGTTTACTGTATCCCTCTGACCTTCTTATTGACGATGAAACACAGAATTTGCATCGGAATTCAATACAAATGGCACAATGCCGACTTAAGTACAAGAAAACTGTCTCTTCTTACTCTCTATGCTTTGAACCATTCCTGTGACACTAGTTATAGATTCCGATGCTTCACTTCAGGTTTACTGTATCCCTCTGACCTACTTATTGACGATGAAACTCAGAAATTGCATCGGAATTAAATACAAAAGGCACAATGCCGACTTAAGTACAAGAAATCTGACACTTTTTACTGGCTATGTTTGGAACCATTCCTGTGGCACTAGTTATAGATTCCGATGCTTCACATTAGGTTTACTGTATCCCTCTGACCTTCATATTGACGATGAAACACAGAAATTGCATCGGAATTAAATACAAAAGGCACAATGCCGATTTAAGTACAAGAAAACTGACTCTTCTTACTGTCTAAGTTTTGCACCATTCCTGTGACACTAGTTATAGATTCCGATGCTTCACTTCAGGTCACTGTATCCCTCTGACCTTCTTATTGACGATAAAACACAGAAATTGCATCGGAATTAAATACAAAAGTCACAATGCCGACTTAAGTACGAGAAAACTGACACTTCTTACTGTCAATGCTTTGAACCGTTCTTGTGACACTAGTTACAGATTCCGATGCTTCACTTCAGGTTTACTGTATCACTCTGACCATCTTATTGACGATGAAACACAGAAATTGCATCGGAATTAAATACAAAAGGCACAATGCCGACATAAGTACAAGAAAACTGACTCTTCTTACGGTCTATGTTTTGAACCATTCCTGTGACACTAGTTATAGATTCCGATGCTTCACTTCATGTTTACTGTATCCCTCTGACATTCTTATCGACGATAAAACACAAAAATTGCATCGGAATTAAATACAAAATGCTCAATGCCGACTTAAGTACAAGAAAACTGACTCTTCTTACTGTCTATGCCTTCAACCATTCCTGTGACACTTGGTATTGATCCCGATGCTTCACTTCACGTTTACTGTATCCCTCTGACCTACTTATTGACGATGAAACACAGAAATTGCATCGGAATTAAATACAAAATTCACAATGCCGACTTAAGTACAAGAAAACTGACTCTTCTTACTGTCTATGTTTCGAACCATTCCTGTGACACTAGTTATAGATTCCGATGCTTCACTTCAGGTTTACTGTATCCCTCTGACCTTCTTATTGACGATGAAACACAGAATTTGCATCGGAATTCAATACAAATGGCACAATGCCGACTTAAGTACAAGAAAACTGTCTCTTCTTACTCTCTATGCTTTGAACCATTCCTGTGACACTAGTTATAGATTCCGATGCTTCACTTCAGGTTTACTGTATCCCTCTGACCTACTTATTGACGATGAAACTCAGAAATTGCATCGGAATTAAATACAAAAGGCACAATGCCGACTTAAGTACAAGAAATCTGACACTTTTTACTGGCTATGTTTGGAACCATTCCTGTGGCACTAGTTATAGATTCCGATGCTTCACATTAGGTTTACTGTATCCCTCTGACCTTCATATTGACGATGAAACACAGAAATTGCATCGGAATTAAATACAAAAGGCACAATGCCGATTTAAGTACAAGAAAACTGACTCTTCTTACTGTCTAAGTTTTACACCATTCCTGTGACACTAGTTATAGATTCCGATGCTTCACTTCAGGTCACTGTATCCCTCTCACCTTCTTATTGACGATAAAACACAGAAATTGCATCGGAATTAAATACAAAAGTCACAATGGCGACTTAAGTACGAGAAAACTGACACTTCTTTCTGTCAATGCTTTGAACCGTTCTTGTGACACTAGTTACAGATTCCGATGCTTCACTTCAGGTTTACTGTATCACTCTGACCATCTTATTGACGATGAAACACAGAAATTGCATCGGAATTAAATACAAAAGGCACAATGCCGACTTAAGTACAAGAAAACTGACTCTTCTTACGGTCTATGTTTTGAACCATTCCTGTGACACTAGTTATAGATTCCGATGCTTCACTTCATGTTTACTGTATCCCTCTGACATTCTTATCGACGATAAAACACAAAAATTGCATCGGAATTAAATACAAAATGCACAATGCCGACTTAAGTACAAGAAAACTGACTCTTCTTACTGTCTATGCCTTCAACCATTCCTGTGACACTTGGTATTGATCCCGATGCTTCACTTCACGTTTACTGTATCCCTCTGACCTACTTATTGACGATGAAACACAGAAATTGCATCGGAATTAAATACAAAATTCACAATGCCGACTTAAGTACAAGAAAACTGACTCTTCTTACTGTCTATGTTTCGAACCATTCCTGTGACACTAGTTATAGATTCCGATGCTTCACTTCAGGTTTACTGTATCCCTCTGACCTACTTATAGACGATGAAACACTGAAATTACATCGGAATTAAATACAAAAGGCACAATGCCGACTTAAGTACAAGAAAACTGACACTTCTTACTGTGTATGTTTTGAACCATTCCTGTGACACTAGTTATAGATTCCGATGCTTCACTTCAGGTTTACTGTATCCCTCTGACCTTCTTATTGACGATGAAACACAGAATTTGCATCGGAATTAAATACAAATGACACAATGCCGACTTAAGTACAAGAAAACTGTCTCTTCTTACTCTCTATGCTTTGAACCATTGATGTGACACTAATGGTAGATTCCGATGCTTAACTTCAGGTTTACTGTATCCCTCTGACCTTCTTATTGACGATGAAACACAGAAATTGCATCGGAATTAAATACAAAAGGCACAATGCCGACTTAAGTACAAGAAATCTGACACTTTTTACTGTCTATGTTAGGAACCATTCCTGTGGCACTAGTTATAGATTCCGATGCTTCACATTAGGTTTACTGTATCCCTCTGACCTTCATATTGACGATGAAACACAGAAATTGCATCGGAATTAAATACAAAAGGCACAATGCCGATTTAAGTACAAGAAAACTGACTCTTCTTACTGTCTAAGTTTTGCACCATTCCTGTGACACTTGTTATAGATTCCGATGCTTCACTTCAGCTTTACTGTATCCCTCTGACCTTCGTATTGACGATGAAACACAGAAATTGCATCAGAATTGAATACGAAATGCACAACGCCGACATAAGTACAAGAAAACTGGCTCTTCTTACTGTCTATGATTTGAACCATTCCTGTGACACTAGTTATAGATTCCGAAGCTTCACTTCAGGTTTACTGTATCCCTCTGACCTACTTATTAACGATGAAACACAGAAATTGCATCGGAATTAAATACAAAAGGCACAATGCCGACTTAAGTACAAGATAACTGACTCTTCTTACTGTCTCTGCTTTTAGCCATTCTTGTGACACTAGTTATAGATTCCGATGCTTCACTTCAGGTTTACTGTATCCCTGTGACCTTCTTATTGCCGATAAAACACAGAAATTGCATCGGAATTAAATACAAAAGGCACAATGCCGACTTAAGTACGAGAAAACTGACACTTCTTACTGTCAATGCTTTGAACCGTTCTTGTGACACTAGTTACAGATTCCGATGCTTCACTTCAGGTTTACTGTATCACTCTGACCATCTTATTGACGATGAAACACAGAAATTGCATCGGAATTAAATACAAAAGGCACAATGCCGACTTAAGTACAAGAAAACTGACTCTTCTTACTGTCTATGTTTTGAACCATTCCTGAGACACTAGTTATAGATTCCGATGCTTCGCTTCTTGTTTACTGTATCCCTCTGACCTTCTTATTGACGAAAAAAACACAAAAATTGCATCGGAATTAAATACAAGTGCACAATGCCGACTTAAGTACAAGAAAACTGACTCTTCTTACTGTCTATGTCTTCAACCATTCCTGTGACACTTGGTATAGATCCCGATGCTTCGCTTCACGTTTACTGCATCCCTCTGACCTACTTATTGACGATGAAACACAGAAATTGCATCGGAATTAAATACAGAAGGCACAATGGCAACTTAACTACAAGAAAACTGACTCTTCTTTTATAGATTCCGATGCTTCACTTCAGGTTCACTGTATCCCTCTGAATTTCTTATTGACGATGAAACACTGAAATTGCATCGGAATTAAATACAAAAGGCACAATGCCGACTTAAGTACATGAAAACTGACTCTTCTTACTGTCTATGATTTGAACCATTCCTGTGACACTAGTTATAGATTCCGATGCTTCACTTCAGGTACACTGTATCCCTCTGACGTTCTTATTGACGATGAAACACAGAAATTGCAATTGAATTAAATACAAAAGGCACAACGCCGACTTGAGTACAAGAAAACTGACTCTTCTTACTGTCTATGTTTTGAACCATTCCTGTGACACTAGTTATAGATTCCGATGCTTCACTTCAGGTTCACTGTATCCCTCTGACCTTCTTATTGACGAAGAAACACGAAAATTGCATCGGAATTAAATACAAAAGGCACAATGCCAACTTAAGTACAAGAAAACTGACTCTTCTTACTGTCTATGTTTGAACCATTCCTGTGACAATAGTTATTGATTCCGATGCTTCACTTCAGGTGTACTGCATCCCTCTGACCTTATTATTGACGATGAAACACAGATATTGCATCGGAATTAAATACAAAAGGCACAATGCCGACATAAGTACAAGAAAACTGACACTTCTTACTGTCTATGTTTTGAACCATTCCTGTGACACTAGTTATAGATTCCGATGCTTCACTTCAGGTTTACTGTGTCCCTCTGACCTTCTTATCGACGATGAAACACAGAAATTGCAACGGAATGAAATACAAAGGGCACAACGCCGACTTAGGTACAAGAAAACTGGCGCTTCTTACTCTCTATGTTTTGAACCATTCCTGTGACACTAGTTATAGATTCCAATGCTTCACTTCAGGTTTACTGTATCCCTCTGACCTACTTATAGACGATGAAACACAGAAATTACATCGGAATTACATACAAAAGGCACAACGCCGACTTAAGTACAAGAAAACTGACACTTCTTACTGTCCATGTTTCAACCATTCCTGTGACACTTGTTATAGATTCCGATGCTTCACTTCAGGCTTACTGTGTCCCTCTGACCTTCTTATTGACGATCAAACACAGAAATTGCAACGGAATTAAATACAAAAAGGACAATGCCGACTTAAGTACAAGAAAACTGACTCTTCTTACTCTCTATGCATTGAACCATTCCTGTGACACTAGTTATAGATTCCGATGCTTCACTTCAGGTTTACTGTATCCCTCTGACCTACTTATAGACGATAAAACACAGAAATTGCATCGGAATTAAATACAAAAGGCACAATGCCGACTTAAGTACAAGAAATCTGACACTTTTTACTGTCTATGTTTGGAACCATTCCTGTGGCACTAGTTATAGATTCCGATGCTTCAAATTAGGTTTACAGTATCCCTCTGACCTTCTTATTGACGATGAAACACAGAAATTACATCGGAATTAAATACAAAAGGCACAATGTCGATTTAAGTACAAGAAAACTGACTCTTCATACTGTCTAAGTTTTGAACCATTCCTGTGACACTAGCTATAGATTCTGATGCTTCACTTCAGCTTTACTGTATCCCTCTGACCTTCGTATTAACGATGAAACACAGAAATTGCATCGGAATTAAATACAAAAGGCACAATGCCGACTTAAGTACAAGATAACTGACTCTTCTTACTATCTATGCTTTGAGCCATTCTTGTGACACTAGTTATAGATTCCGATGCTTCACTTAAGGTTTACTGTATCCCTCTGACCTTCTTATTGACGATAAAACACAGAAATTGCATCGGAATTAAATACAAAAGGCACAATGCCGACTTAAGTACAAGAAAATTGACTCTTCATACTGTCAATGCTTTGAACCGTTCTTGTGACACTAGTTACAGATTCCGGTGCTTCACTTCAGGTTTACTGTATCCCTCTGACCATCTTATTGACGATGAAACACAGAAATTGTATCGGAATTAAATACAAAATGCACAATGCCAACTTAAGTACAAGAAAACTGACACTTCTTACTATCTTTGCTTTCAACCATTCCTGTGACACTAGTTATAGATTCCGATGCTTCACTTCAGGTTTACTGTATCCCTCTGACCTTCTTATTGACGATGAAACACAGAAATTGAATCGGAATTAAATACAAAAGGCACAATGCCGACTTAAGTACAAGAAAACTGACTCTTCTAACTCTCTATGTTTTTAACCATTGATGTGACACTAATGATAGAATCCGATGCTTCACTTCAGGTTTACTGTATACCTCTGACCTTCTTTTTGACGATGAATCACAGAAATTGCAACGGAATTAAATACAAAAGGCCCAATGCCGACTTAAGTACAAGAAAACTGACTCTTCTTACAGTCTATGTTTGAACAATTCCTGTGACACTAGTTATAGATTCCGATGTTTCACTTCAGGTTTACTGTATCCCTCTGACCTTCTTATAGACGATGAAACACAGATATTGCATCGGAATTAAATACAAATGGCACAATGACGACTTAAGCACAAGAAAACTGACTCTTCTTACTGTCTATGATTTGAACCGTTCCTGTGACACTTGTTATAGATTCCGATTCTTCACTTCAGGTTTACTGCATTCCTCTGACCTTCTTATTGACGATGAAACACACAAATTGCATCGGAATTAAATACAAAAGGCACAATGCCGACCTAAGTACAAGAAAACTGACTCTTCTTACTGTCTATGTTTGAACCATTCATGTGCAACTAGTTATAGACTCCGATGCTTCACTTAAGGTTTGCTGCATCCCTCTGACCTACTTATAGACGATGAAACACAGAATTTGCATCGGAATTAAATACAAATGGCACAATGCCGACTTAAGTACAAGAAAACTGACTCTTCTTACTCTCTATGCTTTGAACCATTCCTGTGACACTAGTTATAGATTCCGATGCTTCACTTCAGGTTTACTGTATCCCTCTGACCTACTTATAGACGATAAAACACACAAATTGCATCGGAATTAAATAGAAAAGGCACAACGCCGACTTAAGTACAAAAAATCTGACACTTTTTACTGTCTATGTTTGGAACCATTCCTGTGGCACTAGTTATAGATTCCGATATTTCACATTAGGTTTACTCTATCCCTCTGACCTTCTTATTGACGATGAGACACAGAAATTGCATCGGAATTAAATACAAAAGGCACAATGCCGATTTAAGTACAAGAAAACTGACTCTTCTTACTGTCTAAGTTTTGAACCATTCCTGTGACACTAGCTATAGATTCCGATGCTTCACTTCAGCTTTACTGTATCCCTCTGACCTTCGTATTGACGATGAAACACAGAAATTGCATCAGAATTAAATACAAAAGGCAAAATGCCGACATAAGTACAAGAAAACTGATTCTTCTTACTGTCTATGTTTTGAACCATTCCTGTGACACTAGTTATAGTTTCCGAAGCTTCACTTCAGGTTTACTGTATCCGTCTGACCTACTTATTAACGATGAAACACAGAAATTGCATCGGAATTAAATACAAAAGGCACAATGCCGACTTAAGTACAAGATAACTGACTCTTCTTACTGTCTATGCTTTGAGCCATTCCTGTGACACTAGTTATAGATTCCGATGCTTCACTTCAGGTTTACTGTATCCCTGTGACATTCTTATTGCCGATAAAACACAGAAATTGCATCGGAATTAAATACAAAAGGCACAATGCCGACTTAAGTACGAGAAAACTGACACTTCTTACTGTCAATGCTTTGAACCGTTCTTGTGACACTAGTTACAGATTCCGATGCTTCACTTCAGGTTTACTGTATCACTCTGACCATCTTATTGACGATGAAACACAGAAATAGCATCGGAATTAAATACAAAAGGCACAATGCCGACTTAAGTACAAGAAAACTGACTCTTCTTACTGTCTATGTTTTGAACCATTCCTGAGACACTAGTTATAGATTCCGATGCTTCGCTTCTTGTTTACTGTATCCCTCTGACCTTCTTATTGACGAAAAAAACACAAAAATTGCATCGGAATTAAATACAAGTGCACAATGCCGACTTAAGTACAAGAAAACTGACTCTTCTTACTGTCTATGTCTTCAACCATTCCTGTGACACTTGGTATAGATCCCGATGCTTCGCTTCACGTTTACTGCATCCCTCTGACCTACTTATTGACGATGAAACACAGAAATTGCATCGGAATTAAATACAGAAGGCACAATGGCAACTTAACTACAAGAAAACTGACTCTTCTTTTATAGATTCCGATGCTTCACTTCAGGTTCACTGTATCCCTCTGAATTTCTTATTGACGATGAAACACTGAAATTGCATCGGAATTAAATACAAAAGGCACAATGCCGACTTAAGTACATGAAAACTGACTCTTCTTACTGTCTATGATTTGAACCATTCCTGTGACACTAGTTATAGATTCCGATGCTTCACTTCAGGTACACTGTATCCCTCTGACGTTCTTATTGACGATGAAACACAGAAATTGCAATTGAATTAAATACAAAAGGCACAACGCCGACTTAAGTACAAGAAAACTGACTCTTCTTACTGTCTATGTTTTGAACCATTCCTGTGACACTAGTTATAGATTCCGATGCTTCACTTCAGGTTCACTGTATCCCTCTGACCTTCTTATTGACGAAGAAACACGGAAATTGCATCGGAATTAAATACAAAAGGCACAATGCCAACTTAAGTACAAGAAAACTGACTCTTCTTACTGTCTATGTTTGAACCATTCCTGTGACAATAGTTATTGATTCCGATGCTTCACTTCAGGTGTACTGCATCCCTCTGACCTTATTATTGACGATGAAACACAGATATTGCATCGGAATTAAATACAAAAGGCACAACGCCGACTTAAGTACAAGAAAACTGACCCTTCTTACTGTCCATGTTTCAACCATTCCTGTGACACTAGTTATAGATTCCGATGCTTCACTTCAGGCTTACTGTGTCCCTCTGACCTTCTTATTGACGATCAAACACAGAAATTGCAACGGAATTAAATACAAAAAGGACAATGCCGACTTAAGTACAAGAAAACTGACTCTTCTTACTCTCTATGCATTGAACCATTCCTGTGACACTAGTTATAGATTCCGATGCTTCACTTCAGGTTTACTGTATCCCTCTGACCTACTTATAGACGATGAAACACAGAAATTGCATCGGAATTAAATACAAAAGGCACAATGCCGACTTAAGTACAAGAAATCTGACACTTTTTACTGTCTATGTTTGGAACCATTCCTGTGGCACTAGTTATAGATTCCGATGCTTCACATTAGGTTTACAGTATCCCTCTGACCTTCTTATTGACGATGAAACACAGAAATTACATCGGAATTAAATACAAAAGGCACAATGTCGATTTAAGTACAAGAAAACTGACTCTTCATACTGTCTAAGTTTTGAACCATTCCTGTGACACTAGCTATAGATTCTGATGCTTCACTTCAGCTTTACTGTATCCCTCTGACCTTCGTATTAACGATGAAACACAGAAATTGCATCGGAATTAAATACAAAAGGCACAATGCCGACTTAAGTACAAGATAACTGACTCTTTTTACTATCTATGCTTTGAGCCATTCTTGTGACACTAGTTATAGATTCCGATGCTTCACTTAAGGTTTACTGTATCCCTCTGACCTTCTTATTGACGATAAAACACAGAAATTGCATCGGAATTAAATACAAAAGGCACAATGCCGACTTAAGTACAAGAAAACTGACTCTTCATACTGTCAATGCTTTGAACCGTTCTTGTGACACTAGTTACAGATTCCGGTGCTTCACTTCAGGTTTACTGTATCCCTCTGACCATCTTATTGACGATGAAACACTAAAATTGCATCGGAATTAAATACAAAAGGCACAATGCCGACTTAAGTACAAGAAAACTGACTTTTCTTACTCTCTATGTTAGAACCATTCATGTGACACTAGTTATAGACACCGATGCTTCACTTCAGGTTTACTGTATTCCTCTGACCTTTTTATTGACGATGAAACACAGAAATTGTATCGGAATTAAATACAAAATGCACAATGCCAACTTAAGTACAAGAAAACTGACACTTCTTACTATCTTTGCTTTCAACCATTCCTGTGACACTAGTTATAGATTCCGATGCTTCACTTCAGGTTTACTGTATCCCTCTGACCTTCTTATTGACGATGAAACACAGAAATTGAATGGGAATTAAATACAAAAGGCACAATGCCGACTTAAGTACAAGAAAACTGACTCTTCTAACTCTCTATGTTTTTAACCATTGATGTGACACTAATGATAGAATCCGATGCTTCACTTCAGGTTTACTGTATACCTCTGACCTTCTTTTTGACGATGAATCACAGAAATTGCATCGGAATTAAATACAAAAGGCCCAATGCCGACTTAAGTACAAGAAAACTGACTCTTCTTACAGTCTATGTTTGAACAATTCCTGTGACACTAGTTATAGATTCCGATGTTTCACTTCAGGTTTACTGTATCCCTCTGACCTTCTTATAGACGATGAAACACAGATATTGCATCGGAATTAAATACAAATGGCACAATGACGACTTAAGCACAAGAAAACTGACTCTTCTTACTGTCTATGATTTGAACCGTTCCTGTGACACTTGTTATAGATTCCGATTCTTCACTTCAGGTTTACTGCATTCCTCTGACCTTCTTATTGACGATGAAACACACAAATTGCATCGGAATTAAATACAAAAGGCACAATGCCGACCTAAGTACAAGAAAACTGACTCTTCTTACTGTCTATGATTGAACCATTCCTGTGACACTAGTTATAGACTCCGATGCTTCACTTAAGGTTTGCTGCATCCCTCTGACCTACTTATAGACGATGAAACACAGAATTTGCATCGGAATTAAATACAAATGGCACAATGCCGTCTTAAGTACAAGAAAACTGACTCTTCTTACTCTCTATGCTTTGAACCATTCCTGTGACACTAGTTATAGATTCCGATGCTTCACTTCAGGTTTACTGTATCCCTCTGACCTACTTATAGACGATAAAACACAGAAATTGCATCGGAATTAAATAGAAAAGGCACAATGCCGACTTAAGTACAAAAAATCTGACACTTTTTACTGTCTATGTTTGGAACCATTCCTGTGGCACTAGTTATAGATTCCGATATTTCACATTAGGTTTACTCTATCCCTCTGACCTTCTTATTGACGATGAGACACAGAAATTGCATCGGAATTAAATACAAAAGGCACAATGCCGATTTAAGTACAAGAAAACTGACTCTTCTTACTGTCTAAGTTTTGAACCATTCCTGTGACACTAGCTATAGATTCCGATGCTTCACTTCAGCTTTACTGTATCCCTCTGACCTTCGTATTGACGATGAAACACAGAAATTGCATCAGAATTAAATACAAAAGGCAAAATGCCGACATAAGTACAAGAAAACTGATTCTTCTTACTGTCTATGTTTTGAACCATTCCTGTGACACTAGTTATAGTTTCCGAAGCTTCACTTCAGGTTTACTGTATCCGTCTGACCTACTTATTAACGATGAAACACAGAAATTGCATCGGAATTAAATTCAAAAGGCACAATGCCGACTTAAGTACAAGATAACTGACTCTTCTTACTGTCTATGCTTTAAGCCATTCTTGTGACACTAGTTATAGATTCCGATGGTTCACTTCAGGTTTACTGTATCCCTCTGACCTTCTTATTGACGATAAAACACAGAAATTGCATCGGAATTAAATAGAAAAGGCACAATGCCGACTTAAGTACAAGAAACTGACTCTTTATACTGTCAATGCTTTGAACCGTTTTTGTGACACTAGTTACAGATTCCGATGCTTCACTTCAGGTTTACTGTATCCCTCTGACCATCTTATTGACGATGAAACACAGAAATTGCATCGGAATTAAATACAAAAGGCACAATGCCGACTTAAGTACAAGAAAACTGACTTTTCTTACTCTCTCTGTTTTGAACCATTCATGTGACACTAGTTATAGATTCCGATGCTTCACTTCAGGTTTACTGTATTCCTCTGACCTTTTTATTGACGATGAAACACAGAAATTGTATAGGAATTAAATACAAATGGCACAATGCCGACTTAAGTACAAGAAAACTGACACTTCTTACTATCTTTGCTTTGAACCATTCCTGTGACACTAGTTATAGATTCCGATGCTTCACTTCAGGTTTACTGTATCCCTCTGACCTTCTTATTGTCGATGAAACACAGAAATTGAATCGGAATTAAATACAAAAGGCACAATGCCGACTTAAGTACAAGAAAACTGACTCTTCTAACTCTCTATGTTTTGAACCATTGATGTGACACTAATGATAGATTCCGATGCTTCACATTAGGTTTACTATATACCTCTGACCTTCTTTTTGACGATGAAACACAGAAATTGCATCGGAATTAAATACAAAAGGCCCAATGCCGACTTAAGTACAAGAAAACTGACTCTTCTTATTGTCTATGTTTGATCCATTCCTGTAACACTAGTTATAAATTCCGATGCTTCACTTCAGGTTTATTGTATCCCTCTGACCTTCTTATAGACGATGAAACACAGATATTGCATCGGAATTAAATACAAATGGCACAATGACGACTTAAGTACAAGAAAACTGACTCTTCTTACTGTCTATGATTTGAACCATTCCTGTGACACTAGTTATAGATTCCGATGCTTCACTACAGGTTTATTGTATCCCTCTGACCTTCTTATTGACGATGAAACACAGAAATTGCATCGGAGTTAAATACAAAAGGCACAACGCCGACTTAAGTACAAGAAAACTGACTCTTCTTACAGTCTATGTTTGAACCATTCCTGTGACACTAGTTATAGACTCCGATGCTTCACTTCAGGTTTACTGTATCCCTCTGACCTTCTTATTGACGATGAAACACAGAATTTGCATCGGAATTAAATACAAATGGCACCATGCCGACTTAAGTAGAAGAAAACTGCCTCTTCTTACTCTCTAAGTTTTGAACCATTGATGTGACACTAATGATAGATTCCGATGCTTAACTTCAGGTTTACTGTATCCCTCTGACCTTCTTATTGACGATGAAACACAGAAATTGCATCGGAATTAAATACAAAAGGCACAATGCCAACTTACGTACAAGAAAACTGACTCTTCTTACTGTCTATGTTTGAACCATTCCTTTGACACTAGTTATTGATTCCGATGCTTCACTTCAGGTTTACTGTATCCCTCTGACCTACTTATAGACGATGAAACACAGAAATTGCATCGGAATTAAATACAAAAGGCACAATGCCGACTTTAGTATAAGAAAACTGACACTTTTTACTGTCTATGTTTTGAACCATTCCTGTGACACTAGTTATAGTTTCCGATGCTTCACATAAGGTTTACTGTATTCCTCTGACCTTCTTATTGACGATGAAACACAGAAATTGCATCGGAATTAAATACAAAAGGCACAATCCCGATTTAAGGACATGAAAACTGACTCTTCTTACTGTCTAAGTTATGAACCATTCCTGTGACACTAGTTATAGATTCCGATGCTTCACTTCAGCTTTACTTTATCCCTCTGACCTTTGTATTGACGATGAAACACAGAAATTGCATCAGAATTATATACAAAAGGCACAATGCCGACATAAGTACAAGAAACCTGACTCTTCTTACTGTCTATGTTTTGAACCATTCCTGTGACACTAGTTATAGATTCCGAAGCTTCACTTCAGGTTTACTGTATCCCTCTGACCTACTTATAGACGATGAAACACAGAAATTGCATCGGAATTAAATACAAAATGCACAATGCCGACTTAAGTACAAGAAATCTGACAGTTTTGATTGTCTATGTATGGAACAATTCCTGTGGCACTAGTTATAGATTCCGATGCTTCACATTAGGTTTACTGTATCCCTCTGACCTTCTTATTGACGATGAAACACAGAAATTGCATCGGAATTAAATACAAAAGGCACAATGCCGATTTAAGTACAGGAAAACTGACTCTTCCTACTGTCTAAGTTTTGAACCATTCCTGTGACACTAGCTATAGATTCCGATGCTTCACTTCAGGTTTACTGTATCCCTCTGACCTTCTTATTGACGATGAAACACAGAAATTGAATCGGAATTAAATGCAAATGGCACAATGCCGACTTAAGTACAAGAAAACGGACCCTTCTAACTCTCTATGTTTTGAACCATTGATGTGACACTAATGATAGATTCCGATGCTTCACTTCAGGTTTACTGTATACCTCTGACCTTCTTTTTGACGATGAAACACAGAAATTGCTTCGGAATTAAATACAAAAGGCCCAATGCCGACTTAAGTACAATAAAACTGACTCTTCTTACTGTCTATGTTTGATCCATTCCTGTAACACTAGTTATTAATTCCGATGCTTCACTTCAGGTTTACTGTATCCCTCTGACCTTGTTATTGACGATGAAACGCAGAAATTGCATCGGAATTAAATACAAAAGGCACAATGCCGACTTAAGTACAAGAAAACTGACTCTTCTTACTGACTATGATTTGAACCGTTCCTATGACACTAGTTATAGATTCCGATTCTTCACTTCAGGTTTACTGTATTCCTCTGACCTTCTTATTGACGATGAAACACAGAAATTGCAACGGAATTAAATACAAAGGGCACAATGCCGACTTAAGTACAAGAAAACTGACTCTTCTTACTCTCTATGTTTTGAACCATTCCTGTGACACTAGTAATAGATTCCGATGCTTCACTTCATGTTTACTGTATCCCTCTGACCTTCTTATAGACGATGAAACACAGAATTTGCATCGGAATTAAATACAAAAGGCACAATGCCGACTTAAGTACAAGAAAACTGACACTTCTTACTGTCTATGTTTTGAACCATTCCTGTGACACTAGTTATAGATTCCGATGCTTCACTTCAGGTTTACTGTATCCCTCTGACCTTCTTATTGACGATGTAACACAGAAATTGCATCGGAATTAAATACAAAAGGCACAATGCCGACTTAAGTAAAAGAAAACTGACACTTCATATTGTCAATGCTTTGAACCATTCTTGCGACACTAGTTACAGATTCCGATGCTTCACTTCAGGTTTACTGTATCCCTCTGACCATCTTATTGACGATGAAACACAGATATTGCATCGGAATTAAATACAAAAGGCATAATGCCGACTTAAGTACAAGAAAACTGACTCTTCTTACTCTCTATGTTTTGAACCATTCATGTGACACTAGTTATAGATTTCGATGCCTCACTTCAGGTTTACTGTATTTCTCTGCCCTTTTTATTGACGATGACACACAGAAATTGCATCGGAATTAAATACAAAAGGCACAATGCCGACTTAAGTACAAGAAAACTGACACTTCTTACTGTCTTTGTTTTGAACCATTCCTGTGACACTAGTTATAGATTCCGATGCTTCACTTCAGGTTTACTGTATCCCTCTGACCTTCTTACTGACGATGAAACCCAGAAATTGCATCGGAATTAAATACAAAAGGCACAATGCCGACTTAAGTACAAGATAACTGACTCTTCTAACTCTCTATGCTTTGAACCATTGATGTGACACTAATGATAGATTACGATGCTTCACTTCTGGTTTACTGTATCCCTCTGACCTTCTTTTTGACGATGAAACACAGAAATTGCATCGGAATTAAATACAGAAGGCACAATGCCGACTTAAGTACAAGAAAACTGACTCTTCTTACTGTCTATGTTTGATTCATTCCTGTAACACTAGTTATTAATTCCGATGCTTCACTTTAGGTTTACTGTATCCCTCTGACCTTCTTATTGACGATGAAACACAGAAATTGCATCGGAATTAAACACAAAAGGCACAATGCCGACTTAAGTACAAGAAAACAGACTCATCTTACAGTCTGTGTTTTGAACCATTCCTGTGACACTAGTTATAGATTCCGATGCTTCACTTCAGGTTTACTGTATCCCTCTGACCTTCTTATTGACGATGAAACACAGAAATTGCATCGGAGTAAAATACAAAAGGCACAATGCCGACTTAAGTACAAGAAAACTGACTCTTCTTACAGTCTATGTTTTGAACCATTCCTGTGACACTAGTTCTAGATTCCGATGCTTCACTTCAGGTTTACTGTATCCATCAGACCTTCTTATTGACGATGAAACATAGAAATTGCATCGGAATTGAATACATAAGGCACAATGCCAACTTAAGTACAAGAAAACTGACTCTTCTTACTGTCTATGTTTTGAACCATTCCTGTGAGACTAGATATAGATTAGGATGCATCACTTCAAGTTTACTGTATCCCTCTGACCTTCTTATTGACGATGAAACGCAAAAATCGCATCGGAATTAAATACAAAAAGCACAATGCCGACTTAAGTACAAGAAAACTGACACTTCTTACTGTCTATGTTTTGAACCATTCATGTGACTCTAGTTATAGCTTCCGATGCTTCACTTCAGGTTTGCTGTATCCATCAGACCTTCTTATTGACGATGAAACATAGAAATTGCATCGGAATTGAATACATAAGGCACAATGCCAACTTATGTACAATAAAACTGACTCTTCTTACTGTCAATGTTTGAAACATTCATGTGACACTAGTTATAGATTCCGATGCTTCACTTCAGGTTTACTGTATCCCTCTGACCTTCTTATTGACGATGAAACACAGAAATTGCATCGGAATTAAATACAAAAAGCACAATGCCGACTTAAGTACAAGAAAACTGACTCTTCTTACTGTCTATGTTTTGAACCATTTCTGTGACACTAGTTATAGATTCCGATGCTTCACTTCAGGTTTACTGTATCCCTCTGATCTTTTTATTGACGATGAAACACAGAAATTGCAACGGAATTAAATACAAAAAGCACAATGCCGCCTTAAGTACAAGAAAACTGACTCTTCATACCATCTATGTTTTGAACCATTCCTGTGACACTAGTTATAGATTCCGATGCTTCACTTCAGGTTTACTGTATCCCTATGACCTTCTTATTGACGATGAAACACAGAAATTGCATCGGAATTAAATATAAAAGGCACAATGCCGACTTAAGTACAAGAAAACTGACTCTTCGCACTGTCTATGTTTTGAACCATTCCTGTGACACTAGTTATGGATTCCAATGCTTCACTTCAGGTTTACTGTATCCCTCTGACCTACTTATTGGCGATGAAACACAGAAATTGCATCGTAATTAAATACAAAAGGCACAATGCCGACTTAAGTACAAGATAACTGACTCTTCTTACTGTCAATGCTTTGATTCATTCTTGTGACACTAGTTACAGATTCCGATGCTTCACTTCAGGTTTACTGTATCCCTCTGACCTTGTTATTGACGATGAAATACAGAAATTGCATCGGAATTAAATACAAAAGGCACAATGCCGACTTAAGTACAAGAAAACTGACACTTCTTACTATCTATGTTTTGAACAATTCCTGTGACACTAGTTATAGATTCCGATGCTTCACTTCAGGTTTACTGTATCCCTCTGACCTTCTTATTGACGATGAAACACAGAAATTGCATCGGAATTAAATACAAAAGGCACAATGCCGACTTATGTACAAGAAAACTGACTCTTCTAACTCTCTATGTTTTGAACCATTGATGTGACACTAATGATAGATTCCGATGCTTCACTTCAGGTTTACTGTATCCCTCTGACCTTCTTATTGACGATGAAAAACAGAAATTGCATCGGAATTATATACAAAATGCACAATGCCGACTTAAGTACAAGAAAACTGACTCTTCTTACTGTCAATGTTTGAACCATTCCTGTGACACTAGTTATTGATTCCGATTCTTCGCTTCAGGTTTACTGTATCCCTCTGACCTTCTTATTGACGATGAAACACAGAAGGTGCATCGGAATTAAATACAAAAGTCACAATGCCGACTTATGTACAAGAAAACTGACACTTCTTACTCTGTATGTTTGAACCATTGATGTGACACTAATGATAGATTCCGATGCTTCACTTCAGGTTTACTGTATCCCTCTGACCTTCTTATTGACGATGAAACACAGAAATTGCATCGGAATTAAATACAAAAAGCACAATGCCGACTTAAGTATAAGAAAACTGACTCTTTTTACTGTCTATGTTTTGAACCATTTATGTTACTCTAGTTATAGCTTCCGATGCTTCACTTCAGGTTTACTGTATCCAACAGACCTTCTTATTGACGATGAAACACAGAAATTGCATCGGAATTAAATACATAAGGCACAATGCCGACTTATGTACAATAAAACTGACTCTTCTTACTGTCTATGTTTGAAACATTCATGTGACACGAGTTATAGATTCCGATGCTTCACTTCAGGTTTACTGTATCCCTCTGACATTCTTATTGACGATAAAACACAGAAATTGCATCGGAATTAAATACAAAAGGCACAATGCCGACTTAAGTACAAGAAAACTGACTCTTCTTACTGTCTATGTTTTGAACCATTCCTGTGACACTAGTTATAGATTCCGATGCTTCACTTCAGGTTTACTGTATCCCTCTGACCTTTTTATTGACGATGAAACACAGAAATTGCAACGGAATTAAATACGAAAAGCACAATGCCGACTTAAGTACATAAAAACTGGCTCTTCATACTGTCTATGTTTTGAACCATTCCTGTGAAACTAGTTATAGATTCCGACGCTTCACTACAGGTTTACTGTATCCCTCTGACCTTCTTATTGACGATGAAACACAGAAATTGAATCGGAATTAAATACAAAAGGCACAATGCCGACTAAAGTACAAGAAAACTGACTCTTCTTACTGTCTATGTTTTGAACCATTCCTGTGACACTAGTTGTGGATTCCGATGCTTAACTTCAGGTTTATTGTATCCCTCTGACCTACTTATTGGCGATGAAACACAGAAATTGCATCGGAATTAAATACAAAAGGCACAATGTCGACTTAAGTACAAGATAACTGACTCTTCTTACTGTCAATGCTTTGAACCATTCGTGTGACACTAGTTACAGATTCCAATTCTTCACTTCAGGTTTACTGTATCCCTCTGACCTACTTATTGACGATGAAACACAGATATTGCATCGGAATTAAATACAAAATGCGCAATGCCGACTTAAGTACAAGAAAACTGACTCTTCTTACTGTCTATAATTTGAACCATTCCTGTGACACTAGTTATAGATTCCGATGTTTCACTTTAGGTTTACTGTATCCCTCTGACCTTCTTATTGATGATGAAACACAGAAATTGCATCGGAATTAAATACAAAATGCACAATGCCGACTTAAGTACAAGAAAACTGACTCTTCATACTGTCTATGTTTGAACCATTCCTGTGACACTAGTTATTGATTCCGATGCTTCACTTCAGGTTTACTGTATCCCTCTGACCTTCTTATTGACGATGAAACACAGAAACTGCATCGGAATTAAATACAAAAGGCACAATGCCGACTTAAGTACAAGAAAACTGACTCTTCTTACTCTCTATGCTTTGAATCATTGATGTGAAACTAATGATAGATTCCGATGCTTCACTTCAGGTTTACTGTATCCCTCTGACCTTCTTATTGACGATGAAACACACAAATTGCATCGGAATTAAATACAAAAGGCACAATGCCGACTTAAGTACAAGAAAACTGACTCTTCTTACTGTCTATGTATGAACTATTCCTGTGACACTAGTTATAGTTTCCGATGCTTCACTTCAGGTTTACTGTATCCCTCTGACCTTTTTATTGACGATGAAACACAGAAATTGCATGGGAATTAAATACAAAAGGCACAATGCCGACTTAAGTACAAGAAAACTGACTCATCTTACTCTCTATGCTTTGAACCATCGATGTGAAAGTAATGATAGATTCCGATGCTTCACTTCAGGTTTACTGTATCCCTCTGACCTTCTTATTGACGATGAAACACAGAAATTTCATCGGAATTAAATACAAAAGGCACAATGCCGACTTAAGTACAAGAAAACTGACTCTTCTTACTGTCTATTTATGAACTATTTCTGTGACACTAGTTAGTGATTCCGATGCTTCACTTCAGGTTTACTGTATCCCTCTGACCCTCTTATTGACAATGAAACACAGAAATTGGATCGGAATTAAATACAAAAGGCACAATGCCGACTTAAGTACAGGAAAACTGAACTCTTCTTACTGTCTATGCTTTGAACCATTCCTGTGACACTAGTTATAGATTCCGATGCTTCACTTCAGGTTTACTGTATCCTTCTGACCTTCTTATTGACGATGAAACACAGAAATTCCATCGTAGTTAAATACAAAAGGCACAATGCCGACTTAAGTACAAGAAAACTGACTCTTCTTACAGTCTATGTTTTGAACCATTCCTGTGTCACTAGTTATAGATTCCGATGCTTAACCTCAGGTTTACTGAATCCCTCTGACCTTCTTATTGACGATGAAACACAGAAATTGTAACGGAATTAAACACAAAAGGCACAATGCCGACTTAAGTACAAGAAAACTGACTCTTCTTACTGTGTATGCTTTGAACCATTCCTGTGATACTAGTTATAGATTCCGATGCTTAACCTCAGGTTTACTGTATCCCTCTGACCTTCTTATTGACGATGAAATACAGAAATTGCAACGGAATTAAACACAAAAGGCACTAAGCCGACTTAAGTACAAGAAAACTGACTCTTCTTACTCTCTATGTTTCGAACAATTCATGTAACAATAATTATAGTTTCCGATGCTTCACTTCAGGTTTACTGTATCCCTCTGACCTTCTTATTGACGATGAAACACAGAAATTGCATCGGAATTAGATACAAAAGGCACAATGCCGACTTATGTACAAGAAAACTGACTCTTCTTACTGTCTATGTTTGAACCATGCATGTGACACTAGTTATAGATTCCGATGCTTCACTTCAGTTTTACTGTACCCCTTTGATGATGAAACACACAAATTGCATCGGAATTAAATACAAAAGACACAATGCCGACTTAAGTACAAGAAAACTGACTCTTCTTACTTTCTATGTTTTGATCCATTTCTGTGACACTAGTTATGGATTCCGATGCTTCACTTCAGGTTTACTGTATCCCTCTGACCTTCTTATTGACGATGAAACACAGAAATTGCATCGGAATTAAATAGAAAAGGAACAATGCCGACTTAAATACAAGAAAACTGACTCTTCATACTTTCTATGTTTTGAACCACTCCTGTGACACTAGTTATAGATTCCGATGCTTCACTTCTGGTTTACTGTATCCCTCTGACCTACTTATTGAAGATGAAACACAGATATTGCATCGGAATGAAATACAAAGGGCACAATGCCGACTTAAGTACAAGAAAACTGACTCTTCTTACTGTCTATGCTTTGAACCATTCCTGTGATACTAGTTATAGATTCCGATGCTTCACTTCAGGTTTACTGTATCCTTCTGACCTTCTTATTGACGATGAAACACAGAAATTCCATCGTAGTTAAATACAAAAGGCACAATGCCGACTTAAGTACAAGAAAACTGACTCTTCTTACTGTCTATTTATGAACTATTTCTGTGACACTAGTTAGTGATTCCGATGCTTCACTTCAGGTTTACTGTATCCCTCTGACCCTCTTATTGACAATGAAACACAGAAATTGGATCGGAATTAAATACAAAAGGCACAATGCCGACTTAAGTACAGGAAAACTGAACTCTTCTTACTGTCTATGCTTTGAACCATTCCTGTGACACTAGTTATAGATTCCGATGCTTCACTTCAGGTTTACTGTATCCTTCTGACCTTCTTATTGACGATGAAACACAGAAATTCCATCGTAGTTAAATACAAAAGGCACAATGCCGACTTAAGTACAAGAAAACTGACTCTTCTTACAGTCTATGTTTTGAACCATTCCTGTGTCACTAGTTATAGATTCCGATGCTTAACCTCAGGTTTACTGAATCCCTCTGACCTTCTTATTGACGATGAAACACAGAAATTGTAACGGAATTAAACACAAAAGGCACAATGCCGACTTAAGTACAAGAAAACTGACTCTTCTTACTGTCTATGCTTTGAACCATTCCTGTGATACTAGTTATAGATTCCGATGCTTAACCTCAGGTTTACTGTATCCCTCTGACCTTCTTATTGACGATGAAATACAGAAATTGCAACGGAATTAAACACAAAAGGCACTAAGCCGACTTAAGTACAAGAAAACTGACTCTTCTTACTCTCTATGTTTCGAACAATTCATGTAACAATAATTATAGTTTCCGATGCTTCACTTCAGGTTTACTGTATCCCTCTGACCTTCTTATTGACGATGAAACACAGAAATTGCATCGGAATTAGATACAAAAGGCACAATGCCGACTTATGTACAAGAAAACTGACTCTTCTTACTGTCTATGTTTGAACCATGCATGTGACACTAGTTATAGATTCCGATGCTTCACTTCAGTTTTACTGTACCCCTTTGATGATGAAACACACAAATTGCATCGGAATTAAATACAAAAGACACAATGCCGACTTAAGTACAAGAAAACTGACTCTTCTTACTTTCTATGTTTTGATCCATTTCTGTGACACTAGTTATGGATTCCGATGCTTCACTTCAGGTTTACTGTATCCCTCTGACCTTCTTATTGACGATGAAACACAGAAATTGCATCGGAATTAAATAGAAAAGGAACAATGCCGACTTAAATACAAGAAAACTGACTCTTCATACTTTCTATGTTTTGAACCACTCCTGTGACACTAGTTATAGATTCCGATGCTTCACTTCTGGTTTACTGTATCCCTCTGACCTACTTATTGAAGATGAAACACAGATATTGCATCGGAATGAAATACAAAGGGCACAATGCCGACTTAAGTACAAGAAAACTGACTCTTCTTACTGTCTATGTTTTGAACCCTTCCTGTGACACTAGTTATAGATTCCGATGCTTCACTTCAGGTTTACTGTATCACTCTGACCTTCTAGTTGACGATGAAACACATAAATTGCATCGGAATTAAATACAAAAGGCACAATGCCGACTTAAGTACAAGAAAACTGACTCTTCTTACTGTCTATGTTTTGAACCATTCCTGTGACACTAGATATAGATTCCGATGCTTCACTTCAAGTTTACTGTATCCCTCTGACCTTCTTACTGACGATGAAACGCAGAAATCGCATCGGAATTAAATACAAAAAGCACAATGCCGACTTAAGTACAAGAAAACTTACTCTTATTACTGTCTATGTTTTGAACCATTCATGTGACACTAGTTATAGCTTCCGATGCTTCGCTTCAGGTTTACTGTATCCATCAGACCTTTTTATTGACGATGAAACACAGAAATTGCATCGGAATTGAATACAAAAGGCACAATTCCGACTTAAGTACTTAAAAACTGACTCTTCTTACTGTCTATGTTCTGAACCATTCCTCTGATACTAGTTATAGATTCCGATGCTTAACCTCAGGTTTACTGTATCCCTCTTACCTTCTTATTGACGATGAAACACAGAAATTGCAACGGAATTAAACACAAAAGGCACAATGCCGACTTAAGTACAAAAAAATCGACTCTTCTTACTGTCTATGTTTTGAACCATTCCTATGACACTAGTTATAGATCCCGATGCTTCACTTCAGGTTTACTGTATCCCTCTGACCTTCTTATTGACGGTGAAACACAGTAATTGCATCGGAATTAAATACAAAAGTCAAAATGACGACTTAAGTACAAGAAAACTGACACTTCTTACTGTCTATGCTTTGAACCATTCCTGTGATACTAGTTATAGATTCCGATGCTTAACCTCAGGTTTACTGAATCCCTCTGACCTTCTTATTGACGATGAAACACAGAAATTGCAACGGAATTAAACACAAAAGGCACAATGCCGACTTAAGTACAAGAAAACTGACTCTTCTTACTGTCTATGCTTTGAACCATTCCTGTGATACTAGTTATAGATTCCGATGCTTATCCTCAGGTTTACTGTATCCCTCTGACCTTCTTATTAACGAAGAAATTCAGAAATTGCAACGGAATTAAACACAAAAGGCACTATGCCGACTTAAGTACAAGAAAACTGACTCTTCTTACTGTCTATGTTTTGAACCATTCCTGTGACACTAGTTATAGATTCCGATGCTTCACTTCAGGTTTACAGTATCCCTCTGACCTTCTTATTGACGGTGAAACATAGATATTGCATCGGAATAAAATACAAAAGGCACAATGTCGACTCAAGTACAAGAAAACTGACTCGTCTTACTCTCTATGTTTCGAACAATTCATGTGACACTAATTATAGTTTCCGATGCTTCACTTCAGGTTTACTGTATCCCTCTGAGCTTCTTATTGACGATGAAATACAGAAATTGCATCGAAATTAGATACAAAAGCCACAATGTCGACTTATGTACAAGAAAACTGACTCTTCTTACTGTCTATGTTTGAACCATGCATGTGACACTAGTTATAGATTCCGATGCTTCACTTCAGTTTTACTGTACCCCTTTGACGATGAAACACAGAAATTGCATCGGAATTAAATACAAAATGCACAATGCCGACTTAAGTACAGGAAAACAGAACTCTTCTTACTAACTATGTATTGAACCATGCCTGTGACACTAGTTATAGATTCCGATGCTTCACTTCAGGTTTACTGTATCCCTCTGACCTTCTTATTGACGATGAAGCACAGAAATTGCATCGGAGTTAAATACAAAAGGCACAATGCCGACTTAAGTACAAGAATACTGACTCCTCTTACAGTCTATATTTTGAACCATTCCTGTGACACTAGTTATAGATTCCGCTGCTTCACTTCTGGTTTACTGTATCCCTCTGACCTTCTTATTGACGATGAAACACAGAAATTGCATCGGAATTAAATACAAATGGCACAATGACGACTTAAGTACAAGAAAACTGACTCTTCTTACTGTCTATGTTTTGAACCATTCCTGTGACACTAGTTATAGATTCCGATGCTTCACTTCAGATTTACTGTATTCCTCTGACCTTCTTATTGACGAAGAAACACAGAAATTGCATCGGAATTAAATACAAATGGAACATTGCCGACTTAAGTACAAGAAAACTGACTCTTATTACTGTCTACGTTTTGAACCATTCCTGTGACACTAGTTATAGATTCCGATGCTTCACTTCAGGTTTACTCTATCTCTTTGACCTTCTTATTGACGATGAAACACAGAAATTGCATCGGAATTAAATACAAAAGGCACAATGCCGACTTAAGTACAAGAAAACTGACTCTTCTTACTGTCTATGTTTTGAACCATTCCTGTGACACTAGTTATAGATTCCGATGCTTCACTTCAGGTTCACTGTACCCCTCTGACCTTCTTATTGACGTTGAAACACTGAAATTGCATCGGAATCAAATACAAAAGGCACAATGCCGACTTAAGTACAAGAAAACTGACTCTTCTTACTGTCTATGTTTTGAACCATTCCTGTGACACTAGTTATAGATTCCGATGCTTTACTCCAGGTTTACTGTATCCCTCTGACCTTCTTATTGACGTTGGAACACAAAAATTGCATCGGAATTAACTACAAAAGGCAGAATGCTGACTTAAGTGCAAGAAAACAAGCTCTTCTTACTGTCTATGTTTTGATCCATTCCTGTGACACTAGTTATAGATTCCGTTGCATCGCTTCAAGTTTACTGTATCGCTCTGCCCTTCTTATTGACGATGAAACATAGAAATTGCACGGGAATTAAATAGAAAAGGAACAATGCCGGCTTAAGTACAAAAAACTGACTCTTCTTACTGTCTAAGTTTTGAACCATTCCTGTGACACTAGTTATAGATTCCGATGCTTCACTTCAGGTTTACTGAATACCTCTGACCTTCTTATTGACGATGAAACACAGAAATTGCATCGGAATTAAATACAAAAGGCACAACGCCGACTCAAGTATAAGAAAACTGACTCTCCTTACTGACTATGTTTTGAACCATTCTTGTGACACTAGTTATAGATTCCGATGCTTCACTTTAGGTTTACTGTATAACTCTGACCTTCTGATTGACGATGAAACACAGAAATTGCATCGGAATTAAATACAAAAGGGACAACGCCGACTTAAGTACAAGGAAACTAACTCTCCTTACTGTCTATGATTTGAACCATTCCTGTGACACTAGTTATAGATTCCGATGCTTCACTTCAGGTTTACTGTATCCCTCTGACCTTCTTATTGACGATGAATCACAGAAATTGCATCGGAGTTAAATACAAAACGCACAATGCCGACTTAAGTACAAGGAAACTGATTCTTCTTACAGTCTATGTTTTGAACCATTCCTGTGACACTAGTTATAGATTCCGATGCTTCACTTCAGGTTTACTGTATCCTTCTGACCTTCTTATTGACGATGAAACACAGATATTGCATCGGAATTAAATACAAATGGCACAATGCCGACTTAAGTACAAGAAAACTGACTCTTCTTACTGTCTTTGTTATGAACCATCCCTGTGACACTAGTTATAGATTCCGATGCTTCACTTCAGGTTTACTGTATTCCTCTGACCTTCTTATTGACGATGCAACACAGAAATTGCATCGGAATTAAATACAAAAGGCACAATGCCGACTTAAGTACAAGAAAACTGACTCTTCTTACTGTCTATGTTTTGAACCATTCATGTGACACTAGTTATAGATTCCGATGCTTCACATCAGGTTTACTGTATCGCTCTGACCTTCTTATTGACGATGAAACACAGATAATTGCATCGGAATTAAATACAATAGGCACAATACCGACTTAAGTACAAGAAAACTGACTCTTCTTACTCTCTATGTTTTGAACCATTCCTGTGACACTAATTATAGATTCCGATGCTTCACTTCAGGTTTACTGTATCCCTCTGACCTTCGTATTGACGATGAACCACGGAAAATGCATCGGAATTAAATCCAAATGCACAATGCCGACTTATGTACAAGAAAACTGACTCTTCTTACTGTCTATGTTTGAACCATTCCTGTGACACTAGTTATATTTTCAGATGCTTCACTTCAGGTTTACTGTATACCTCTGACCTTCTTATTGACGATGAAACACAGAAATTGCATCGGAATTAAATACAAAAGGCACAATGCCGACTTAAGTACAAGAAAACTGACTCTTCTTACAGTTTATGCTTTGAACCATTCCTGTGACACTAGTTATAGATTCCGATGATTCACTTCAGGTTTACTGGATCCCTCTGACCTTCTTATTGTCGATGAAAAACAGAAATTGCATCGGAATTAAATACAAAAGGCACAATGCCGACTTAAGTACAAGGAAACTGACTCTTGTTACTGTCTATGCCTTGAACCATTCCTGTGACACTAGTTACAGTTTCCGATGCTTCACTTCAGGTTCACTGTATCCCTCTGACCTACGTATTGACGATGAAACACTGAAATTGCATCGGAATTAAATACAAAATGCACAATGCCGACTTAAGTACAAGAAAACTGACTCTTCTTCCTGTCTCGTTTTGAACCATTCCTGTGACACAAGTTATAGATTCCGATGCTTCACTTCAGGTTTACTGTATCCCTCAGACCTTCTTATTGACGATGAAACACAGAAATTGCATCGGAATTAAATACAAAAGGCACAACGCCGACTTATGTACAAGAAAACTGACTTTTCTTACTGTCTATGTTTTGAAAGATTCCTGTGACACTAGTTATAGATTCCGATGCTTCACTTCAGGTTTACTGTATCCCTCTGACCTTCTTATTGACGATGAAACATAGAAATTGCATCGGATTTAAGTAGAAAAGGAACAATGCCGACTTAATTACAAGGAAGTTGACTCTTCTTACTGTCTATGTTTTGAACCATTCCTGTGACACTAGTTATAGATTCCGATGCTTCACTTCAGGTTTACTGTATCCCTCTGAACTTCTTATTGACGATGAAACACAGATATTGCATCGGAATTAAATAGAAAAAGCACAATGCCGACTTAAGTACAAGAAAACTGACTCTTCTTACTGTCTATGTTTTGAACCTTTCCTGTGACACTAGTTATAGATTCCGATGCTTGACTTCAGGTTTACTGTAGCACTCTGACCTTCTTATTGACGATGGAACACAGAAATTGCATCGGAATTAAATACAAAAGGCACAATGCCGACTTAAAGACATGAAAACTGACTCTTCTTACTGGATATGTTTTGAACCACTCCTGTGACACTAGTTATAGATTCCGATGCTTCACTTCAGGTTTACACTATCCCTCTGACCTTCTTATCGACGACGAAACACCGAAATTGCATCGGAATTAAATACAAAAGGCACAATGCCGATTTAAGTACAAGAAAACTGACTCTTCTTACTGTCTATATTTTGAACCATTCATGTGACACTAGTAATAGATTCCGATGCTTCACTACAGGTTTACTGTATCCCATGGACTTTCTTATTGACTATTAAACACAGAAATTGCATCGGAATTTAATACAAAAGGCACAATGACGCCTTAAGTACAAGAAAACTGACTCTTCTTACAGTCTATGTTTTGAACCATTCCTGTGACACTAGTTATAGATTCCGATGTTTCACATCCGGTTTACTGTATCCCTCTTACCTTCTTATTGATAATGAAACACAGAAATAGCATCGGAATTAAAAACAAAAGGCACAATGCCGACTTAAGTACTAGATTACTGACTCTTCTTACTCTCTATGTGTTGAACCATTCATGTGACACTACTTATAGATTCCGATGCTTCACTTCAGGTTTACTGTATCCCTCTGGCCTTCGTATTGACGATGAAACAAAGAAATTGCATCGGAATTAAATGCAAAAGGCACAATGCCGACCTAAGTCAAGAAAACTGACTCTTCTTACTGGATATGTTTTGAACCACTCCTGTGACACTAGTTATAGATTACGATGCTTCACTTCAGGTTTACTGTATCCCTCTGACCTTCTTATTGATGATGAAACACAGAAATTGCATCGGAATTAAATACAAAAGGGACAATGCCAACTTAAGTGCAAGAAAACTGACTCTTCTTACTGTCTATGTTTTGAACCATTCCAGTGACACTAGTTATAAATTCCGATGCTTCACTTCAGGTTTACTGTACCCTCTGACGATCTTATTGACGATGAAACACAGAAATTTCATCGGAATTAAATACAAAAGGGACAATGCCAACTTCAGTGCAAGAAAACTGACTCTTCTTATTGTCTATGATTTGAACCATTCATGTGTCACTAGTTATAGATTCCTATGCTTCACTTCAGGTTTAATGTATCCCTTTGACCTTCTTATTGACGACGAAACACAGAATTTGCATCGGAATTAAATTCAAAAGGCACAATGCTGACTTAAGTACAAGAAGACTGACTCTTCTTACTGCCTTTGTTTTGAAACATTCCTGTGACACTAGTTATAGATTCCGATGCTTCACTTCAGGTTTACTGTATCCCTCTGACCTTCTTATTGACGATGAAACACAGAAATTGCATCGGAATTAAATACAAAAGGCACAACGCCGACTTAAGTACAACAAAACTGACATTTCTGACTGTCTATGTTTTGAAAGATTCCTGTGACACTTGTTATAGATTCCGGTGCTTCATTTCAGGTTTAGTGTATCCCTTAGACCTTCTTATTGACGATGAAACACAGAAATTGCATCGGAATTAAATACAAAAGGCACATTGCCGACTTAAGTACAAGGAAACCGACTCTTTTTACTGTCTATACTTTAAACCATTCATGTGACACTAGTTATACCTTCCGATGCTTTTTTTCAGGTTCACTGTATCCCTCTGACCTTCTTATTGACGTCGAAACACTGAAATTGCATCGGAATTAAATGCAAAATGCACAAGGCCGTCTTAAGTACAAGAAAGCTGACTCTTCTTACTGTCTTTGTTTTGAACCATTCCTGTGGCACTAGTTATAGATTCCGATGCTTCACTTCAGGTTTACTGTATCCCTCTGACCTTCTTATTGACGATGAAACACAGATATTGCATCAGAATTAAATACAAAATGCACAACGCCGACTTAAGTACAAGAAAACTGACTCTTCTTACTGTCCATGTTTTGAAAGATTCCTGTGACACTAGTTAATGATTCCGATGCTTCACTTCAGGTTTACTGTATCCCTCTGACCTTCTTATTGACGATGATATACAGAAATTGCATCGGAATTAAATACAAAAGGCACAAAGCCGACTTAAGTACAAGAAAACTGACTCTTCTTACTGTCTATGTTTTAAACCATTCATGTGACACTAGTTATAGCTTCCGATGCTGCACTGCTGGTTTACTGTATCCCTCTGACCTTCTTATTGACGATGAATCACATAAATTGCTTCGGAATTAAATGCAAAAGGCACAATTACGACTTAAGTACAAGAAAACTGACTCTTCTTACTGTCTATGTTTTGATCCATTCCTGTGACACTAGTTATAGATTCCGATGCTTCACTTCAGGTTTACTGAATCCCTCTGACCTTCTTATTGACGATTAAACATAGAAATTACATCGGAATTAAATAGAAAAGGAACAATGCCGACTTAAGTACAAGAAAACTGACTCTTCTTACTGTCTATGCTTTGAACCATTCCTGTGACACTAATTATAGATGCCGATGCTTCACTTTAGGATTACTGTATCCCTCTGACCTTCTTATTGACGATGAAACACAGATATTGCATCGGAATTAAATAGATAAGGCACAATGCCGAATTAAGTACAAGAAAACTGACTCTTCTTACTGTCTATGTTTTGAACCATTCCTGCGACACTAAATATTGATTCCGATGCTTCACTTCAGGTTTAGTGTCCCTCTGACCTTCTTATTGACAATGAAACACAAAAATGGCATCGGAATTAAATACAAAAAGCACAATGCCGACTTAAGTACAAGAAGACTGACTCTTCTTACTGTCTATGTTTTGATCCATTCCTGTGACACTAGTTATAGATTCCGATGCTTCACTTCAGGTTTACTGAATCCCTCTGACCTTCTTATTGACGATTAAACATAGAAATTACATCGGAATTAAATGCAAATTGCACAATGCCGACTTAAGTACAAGAAAACGGACACTTCTAACTCTCTATGTTTTGAACCATTGATGTGACACTAATGATAGATTCCGATGCTTCACTTCAGGTTTACTGTATACCTCTGACCTTCTTTTTGACGATGAAACACAGAAATTGCTTCGGAATTAAATACAAAAGGCCCAATGCCGACTTAAGTACAAGAAATCTAACAGTTTTGATTGTCTATGTTTGGAACCATTCCTGTGGCACTAGTTATAGATTCCGATGCTTCACATTAGGTTTACTGTATCCCTCTGACCTTCTTATTGACGATGAAACACAGAAATTGCATCGGAATTAAATACAAAAGGCACAATGCCGATTTAAGTACAAGAAAACTGACTCTTCTTACTGTCTAAGTTTTGAACCATTCCTGTGACACTAGCTATAGATTCCGATGCTTCACTTCAGGTTTACTGTATCCCTCTGACCTTCTTATTGACGATGAAACACCGAAATTGAATCGGAATTAAATGCAAATGGCACAATGCCGACTTAAGTACAAGAAAACGGACCCTTCTAACTCTCTATGTTTGGAACCATTGATGTGACACTAATGATAGATTGCGATGCTTCACTTCAGGTTTACTGTATACCTCTGACCTTCTTTTTGACGATGAAACACAGAAACTGCTTCGGAATTAAATACAAAAGGCCCAATGCCGACTTAAGTACAAGAAAACTGACTCTTCTTACTGTCTATGTTTGATCCATTCCTGTAACACTAGTTATTAATTCCGATGCTTCACTTCAGGTTTACTGTATCCCTCTGACCTTGTAATTGACGATGAAACGCAGAAATTGCATCGGAATCAAATACAAAAGGCACAATGCCGACTTAAGTACAAGAAAACTGACTCTTCTTACAGTCTATGTTTGAACCATTCCTGTGACACTAGTTATAGATTCCGATGCTTCACTGCAGGTTTACTGTATCCCTCTGACCTTCTTATAGACGATGAAACACAGATATTGCATCGGAATTAAATACAAATGCCACAATGACGACTTAAGTACAAGAAAACTGACTCTTCTTACTGACTATGATTTGAACCGTTCCTATGACACTAGTTATAGATTCCGATTCTTCACTTCAGGTTTACTGTATTCCTCTGACCTTCTTATTGACGATGAAACACACAAATTGCATCGGGATTAAATACAAAAGGCACAATGACGACTTAAATACAAGAAAACTGACTCTTCTTACTGTCTATGATTTGAACTATTCCTGTGACACTAGTTATAGATTCCGATGCTTCACTTCAGGTTCACTGTATCCCTCTGACTTTCTTATTGACGATGAAACACAGAAATTGCATCAGAATTAAATACAAAAGGCACAATGCCGACTTAAGTACAAGAAAACTGACACTTCTTACTGTCTATATTTTGAACCATTCCTGTGACACTAGTTATAGATTCCGATGCTTCACTTCAGGTTTACTGTGTCCCTCTGACCTTCTTATTGACGATGAAACACAGAAATTGCAACGGAATTAAATACAAAGGGCACAATGCCGACTTAAGTACAAGAAAACTGACTCTTCTTACTCTCTATGTTTTGAACCATTCCTGTGACACTAGTAATAGATTCCGATGCTTCACTTCAGGTTTACTGTATCCCTCTGACCTTCTTATAGACGATGAAACACAGAATTTGCATCGGAATTAAATACAAAAGGCACAATGCCGACTTAAGTACAAGAAAACTGACACTCCTTACTGTCTATGTTTTGAACCATTCCTGTGACACTAGTTATAGATTCCGATGCTTCACTTCAGGTTTACTGTATCCCTCTGACCTTCTTATTGACGATGAAACACAGAAATAGCATCGGAATTAAATACAAAAGGCACAATGCCGACTTAAGTAAAAGAAAACTGACACTTCATATTGTCAATGCTTTGAACCATTCTTGCGACACTAGTTACAGATTCCGATGCTTCACTTCAGGTTTACTGTATCCCTCTGACCATCTTATTGACGATGAAACACAGAAATTGCATCGGAATTAAATACAAAAGGCATAATGCCGACTTAAGTACAAGAAAACTGACTCTTCTTACTCTCTATGTTTTGAACCATTCATGTGACACTAGTTATAGATTTCGATGCCTCACTTCAGGTTTACTGTATTTCTCTGACCTTTTTATTGACGATGACACACAGAAATTGCATCGGAATTAAATACAAAAGGCACAATGCCGACTTAAGTACAAGAAAACTGACACTTCTAACTGTCTTTGTTTTGAACCATTCCTGTGACACTAGTTATAGATTCCGATGCTTCACTTCAGGTTTACTGTATCCCTCTGACCTTCTTACTGACGATGAAACCCAGAAATTGCATCGGAATTAAATACAAAAGGCACAATGCCGACTTAAGTACAAGAAAAATGTCTCTTCTAACTCTCTATGTTTTGAACCATTGATGTGACACTAATGATAGATTACGATGCTTCACTTCGGGTTTACTGTATCCCTCTGACCTTCTTTTTGACGATGAAACACAGAAATTGCATCGGAATTAAATACAGAAGGCACAATGCCGACTTAAGTACAAGAAAACTGACTCTTCTTACTGTCTATGTTTGATTCATTCCTGTAACACTAGTTATTAATTCCGATGCTTCACTTTAGGTTTACTGTATCCCTCTGACCTTCTTATTGACGATGAAACACAGAAATTGCATCGGAATTAAACACAAAAGGCACAATGCCGACTTAAGTACAAGAAAACAGACTCATCTTACAGTCTATGTTTTGAACCATTCCTGTGACACTAGTTATAGATTCCGATGCTTCACTTCAGGTTTACTGTATCCCTCTGACCTTCTTATTGACGATGAAACACAGAAATTGCATCGGAGTAAAATACAAAAGGCACAATGCCGACTTAAGTACAAGAAAACTGACTCTTCTTACAGTCTATGTTTTGAACCATTCCTGTGACACTAGTTCTAGATTCCGATGCTTCACTTCAGGTTTACTGTATCCCTCTGACCTTCTTATAGACGATGAAACACAGATATTGCATCGGAATTAAATACAAATGGCACAATGACGACTTAAGTACAAGAAAACTGACTCTTCTCACTGTCTATGATTTGAACCGTTCCTGTGACACTAGTTATTGATTCCGATTCTTCACTTCAGGTTTACTGTATTCCTCTGACCTTCTTATTGACGATGAAACACACAAATTGCATCGGAATTAAATACAAAAGGCACAATGCCGACTTAAGTACAAGAAAACTGACTCTTCTAACTTTCTATTGTTTGATCCATTCGTGTGACACTAGTTATAGATTCCGATGCTTCACTTCAGGTTTACTGTATCCCTGTGACCATCATATTGACGATGAAACACAGAAATTGCATCGGAATTAAATAGAAAAGGAATAATGCCGACTTAAGTACAAGAAAACAGACTCTTCAAACTGTCTATGTTTTGAACCATTCCTGTGACACTAGTTATAGATTCCGATGCTTCACTTCAGGTTAACTGTATCCCTCTGACCTTCTTATTGACGATGAAACACAGAAATTGCATCGGAATTAAATACAAAAGCCACGACACCGACTTAAGTACAAGAAACCTGACTCTTCTTACTGTCTATGTTTTGAACCATTCCTGTGAGACTAGATATAGATTACGATGCTTCACTTCAAGTTTACTGTATCCCTCTGACCTTCTTATTGACGATGAAACACAGAAATCGCATCGGAATTAAATACAAAAAGCACAATGCCGACTTAAGTACAAGAAAACTGACTCTTCTTACTGTCTATGTTTTGAACCATTCATGTGACTCTAGTTATAGCTTCCGATGCTTCACTTCAGGTTTGCTGTATCCATCAGACCTTCTTATTGACGATGAAACATAGAAATTGCATCGGAATTGAATACATAAGGCACAATGCCAACTTATGTACAATAAAACTGACTCTTCTTACTGTCAATGTTTGAAACATTCATGTGACACTAGTTATAGATTCCGATGCTTCACTTCAGGTTTACTGTATCCCTCTGACCTTCTTATTGACGATGAAACACAGAAATTGCATCGGAAATAAATACAAAAAGCACAATGCCGACTTAAGTACAAGAAAACTGACTCTTCTTACTGTCTATGTTTTGAACCATTCCTGTGACACTAGTTATAGATTCCGATGCTTCACTTCAGGTTTACTGTATCCCTCTGATCTTTTTATTGACGATGAAACACAGAAATTGCAACGGAATTAAATACAAAAAGCACAATGCCGCCTTAAGTACAAGAAAACTGACTCTTCATACCGTCTATGTTTTGAACCATTCCTGTGACACTAGTTATAGATTCCGACGCTTAACTTCAGATTTACTGTATCCCTATGACCTTCTTATTGACGATGAAACACAGAAATTGCATCGGAATTAAATATAAAAGGCACAATGCCGACTTAAGTACAAGAACACTAACTCTTCTCACTGTCTATGTTTTGAACCATTCCTGTGACACTAGTTATGGATTCCAATGCTTCACTTCAGGTTTACTGTATCCCTCTGACCTACTTATTGGCGATGAAACACAGAAATTGCATCGTAATTAAATACAAAAGGCACAATGCCGACTTAAGTACAAGATAACTGACTCTTCTTACTGTCAATGCTTTGATTCATTCTTGTGACACTAGTTACAGATTCCGATGCTTCACTTCAGGTTTACTGTATCCCTCTGACCTTGTTATTGACGATGAAATACAGAAATTGCATCGGAATTAAATACAAAAGGCACAATGCCGACTTAAGTAAAAGAAAACTGACTCTTCTAACTCTGTATGATTTGAACCACACATGTGACACTACTAATAGATTCCGGTGCTTCACTTCAGGTTTACTGTATTCCTCTGACCTTTTTATTGACGATGAAACACAGAAATTGCATCGGAATTAAATACAAAAGGCACAATGCCGACTTAAGTACAAGAAAACTGACACTTCTTACTATCTATGTTTTGAACAATTCCTGTGACACTAGTTATAGATTCCGATGCTTCACTTCAGGTTTACTGTATCCCTCTGACCTTCTTATTGACGATGAAAAACAGAAATTGCATCGGAATTATATACAAAAGGCACAATGCCGACTTAAGTACAAGAAAACTGACTCTTCTTACTGTCTATGTTTGAACCATTCCTGTGACACTAGTTATTGATTCCGATTCTTCACTTCAGGTTTACTGTATCCCTCTGACCTTCTTATTGACGATGAAACACAGAAATTGCATCGGAATTAAATACAAAAGTCACAATGCCGACTTAAGTACAAGAAAACTGACACTTCTTACTCTCTATGTTTGAACCATTGATGTGACACTAATGATAGATTCCGATGCTTCACTTCAGGTTTACTGTATCCCTCTGACCTTCTTATTGACGATGAAACACAGAAATAGCATCGGAATTAAGTACAAAAAGCACAATGCCGACTTAAGTATAAGAAAACTGACTCTTTTTACTGTCTATGTTTTGAACCATTTATGTTACTCTAGTTATAGCTTCCGATGCTTCACTTCAGGTTTACTGTATCCAACAGACCTTCTTATTGACGATGAAACACAGAAATTGCATCGGAATTAAATACATAAGGCACAATGCCGACTTATGTACAATAAAACTGACTCTTCTTACTGTCTATGTTTGAAACATTCATGTGACACTAGTTATAGTTTCCGATGCTTCACTTCAGGTTTACTGTATCCCTCTGACATTCTTATTGACGATGAAACACAGAAATTGCATCGGAATTAAATACAAAAGGCACAATGCCGACTTAAGTACAAGAAAACTGACTCTTCTTACTGTCTATGTTTTGAACCATTCCTGTGACACTAGTTATAGATTCCGATGCTTCACTTCAGGTTTACTGTATCCCTCTGACCTTTTTATTGAAGATGAAACACAGAAATTGCAACGGAATTAAATACGAAAAGCACAATGCCGACTTAAGTACATAAAAACTGGCTCTTCATACTGTCTATGTTTTGAACCATTCCTGTGACACTAGTTATAGATTCCGACGCTTCACTACAGGTTTACTGTATCCCTCTGACCTTCTTATTGACGATGAAACACAGAAATTGAATCGGAATTAAATACAAAAGGCACAATACCGACTAAAGTACTAGAAAACTGACTCTTCTTACTGTCTGTGTTATGAACCATTTCTGTGACACTAGTTATGGATTCCGATGCTTAACTTCAGGTTTATTGTATCCCTCTGACCTACTTATTGGCGATGAAACACAGAAATTGCATCGGAATTAAATACAAAAGGCACAATGTCGACTTAGGTACAAGATAACTGACTCTTCTTACTGTCAATGCTTTGAACCATTCGTGTGACACTAGTTACAGATTCCAATGCTTCACTTCAGGTTTACTGTATCCCTCTGACCTACTTATTGACGATGAAACACAGATATTGCATCGGAATTAAATACAAAATGCACAATGCCGACTTAAGTACAAGAAAACTGACTCTTCTTACTGTCTATAATTTGAACCATTCCTGTGACACTAGTTATAGATTCCGATGTTTCACTTTAGGTTTACTGTATCCCTCTGACCTTCTTATTGACGATGAAACACAGAAATTGCATCGGAATTAAATACAAAAGGCAAAATGCCGACTTAAGTACAAGAAAACTGACTCTTTTAACTCTCTATGTTTTGAACCATTGAAGTGACACTAATGATAGATTCCGATGCTTCACTTCAGGTTTACTGTATCCCTCTGACCTTCTTATTGACGATGAAACACAGAAATTGCATCGGAATTTAATACAAAAGGCACAATGCCGACATAAGTACAAGAAAACTGACTCTTCATACTGTCTATGTTTGAACCATTCCTGTGACACTAGTTATTGATTCCGATGCTTCACTTCAGGTTTACTGTATCCCTCTGACCTTCTTATTGACGATGAAACACAGAAACTGCATCGGAATTAAATACAAAAGGCTCAATGCCGACTTAAGTACAAGAAAACTGACTCTTCTTACTCTCTATGCTTTGAATCATTGATGTGAAACTAATGATAGATTCCGATGCTTCACTTCAGGTTTACTGTATCCCTCTGACCTTCTTATTGACGATGAAACACACAAATTGCATCGGAATTAAATACAAAAGGCACAATGCCGTCTTAAGTACAAGAAAACTGACTCTTCTTACTGTCTATGTATGAACTATTCCTGTGACACTAGTTATAGTTTCCGATGCTTCACTTCAGGTTTACTGTATCCCTCTGACCTTTTTATTGACGATGAAACACAGAAATTGCATGGGAATTAAATACAAAAGGCACAATGCCGACTTAAGTACAAGAAAACTGACTCTTCTTACTCTCTATGCTTTGAACCATTGATGTGAATCTAATGAAAGATTCCGATGCTTCACTTCAGGTTTACTGTATCCCTCTGACCTTCTTATTGACGATGAAACACAGAAATTTCATCGGAATTAAATACAAAAGGCACAATGCCGACTTAAGTACAAGAAAACTGACTCTTCTTACTGTCTATTTATGAACTATTTCTGTGACACTAGTTAGTGATTCCGATGCTTCACTTCAGGTTTACTGTATCCCTCTGACCTTCTTATTGACAATGAAACACAGAAATTGGATCGGAATTAAATACAAAAGGCACAATGCCGACTTAAGTACAAGAAAACTGAATCTTCTTACTGTCTATGATTTGAACCATTCCTGTGACACTAGTTATAGATTCCGATGCTTAACTTCAGGTTTACTGTATCCCTCTTACTTTCTTATTGAAGATGAAACACAGACATTGCATCGGAATGAAATACAAAAGGCACAATGCCGACTTAAGTACAAGAAAACTGACTCTTCTTACTGTCTATGTTTTGAACCCTTCCTGTGACACTAGTTATAGATTCCGATGCTTCACTTCAGGTTTACTGTATCCCTCTGACCTTGTTATTGACGATGAAACACAGAAATGGCATCGGAATTAAATACAAAAGGCACAATGCCGACTTAAGTACAAGAAAACTGACTCTTCTTACTGTCTATGTTTGAACCATTCCTGTGACACTAGATATAGATTCCGATGCTTCACTTCAAGTTTACTGTATCCCTCTGACCTTCTTAAAGACGATGAAACGCAGAAATCGCATCGGAATTAAATACAAAAAGCACAATGCCGACTTAAGTACAAGAAAACTGACTCTTCTTACTGTCTATGTTTTGAACCATTCATGTGACACTAGTTATAGCTTCCGATGCATAACTTCAGGTTTACTGTATCCATCAGACCTTCTTATTGACGCTGAAACACAGAAATTGCATCGGAATTGAATACAAAAGGCACAATTCCGACTTAAGTACATGAAAACTGACTCTTCTTACTGTTTATGTTTTGAACCATTCCTGTGACACTAGTTATAGATTCCGATGCTTCACTTCAGGTTTACTGTATCCCTCTGACCTTCTTATTGACGGTGCAACATAGAAATTGCATCGGAATTAAATACAAAAGGCAAAATGACGACTTAAGTACAAGAAAACTGACTCTTCTTATTCTCTATGTTTCGAACCATTCATGTGACACTAATTATAGTGTCCGATGCATCACTTCAGGTTTACTGTATCCCTCTGACCTTCTTATTGACGATGAAACACAGAAATTGCATCGTAATTAAATACAAAAGGCACAATGCCGACTTATGTACAAGAAAACTGACTCTTCTTACTGTTTATGTTTGAACCATTCATGTGACACTAGTTATAGATTCCGATGCTTCAATTCAGTTTTACTGTATCCCTCTGACGGTGAAACACAGAAATTGCATCGGAATTAAATACAAAAGGCACAATGCCGACTTAAGTACAGGAAAACTGAACTCTTCTTACTGTCTATGCTTTGAACCATTCCTGTGACACTAGTTATAGATTCCGATGCTTCACTTCAGGTTTACTGTATCCTTCTGACCTTCTTATTGACGATGAAACACAGAAATTCCATCGTAGTTAAATACAAAAGGCACAATGCCGACTTAAGTACAAGAAAACTGACTCTTCTTACAGTCTATGTTTTGAACCATTCCTGTGACACTAGTTATAGATTCCGATGCTTAACCTCAGGTTTACTGAATCCCTCTGACCTGCTTATTGACGATGAAACACAGAAATTGTAACGGAATTAAACACAAAAGGCACAATGCCGACTTAAGTACAAGAAAACTGACTCTTCTTACTGTCTATGCTTTGAACCATTCCTGTGATACTAGTTATAGATTCCGATGCTTAACCTCAGGTTTACTGTATCCCTCTGACCTTCATATTGACGATGAAATACAGAAATTGCAACGGAATTAAACACAAAAGGCACTATGCCGACTTAAGTACAAGAAAACTGACTCTTCTTACTCTCTATGTTTCGAACAATTCATGTAACAATAATTATAGTTTCCGATGCTTCACTTCTGGTTTACTGTATCCCTCTGACCTTCTTATTGACGATGAAACACAGAAATTGCATCGGAATTAGATACAAAAGGCACAATGCCGACTTATGTACAAGAAAACTGACTCTTCTTACTGTCTATGTTTGAACCATGCATGTGACACTAGTTATAGATTCCGATGCTTCACTTCAGTTTTACTGTACCCCTTTGATGATGAAACACACAAATTGCATCGGAATTAAATACAAAAGACACAATGCCGACTTAAGTACAAGAAAACTGACTCTTCTTACTTTCTATGTTTTGATCCATTTCTGTGACACTGGTTATGGATTCCGATGCTTCACTTCAGGTTTACTGTATCCCTCTGACCTTCTTATTGACGATGAAACACAGAAATTGCATCGGAATTAAATAGAAAAGGAACAATGCCGACTTAAATACAAGAAAACTGACTCTTCATACTGTCTATGTTTTGAACCACTCCTGTGACACTAGTTATAGATTCCGATGCTTCACTTCTGGTTTACTGTATCCCTCTGACCTACTTATTGAAGATGAAACACAGATATTGCATCGGAATGAAATACAAAGGGCACAATGCCGACTTAAGTACTTAAAAACTGACTCTTCTTACTGTCTATGTTTTGAACCATTCCTGTGATACTAGTTATAGATTCCGATGCTTAACCTCAGGTTTACTGTATCCCTCTTACCTTCTTATTGACGATGAAACACAGAAATTGCAACGGAATTAAACACAAAAGGCACAATGCCGACTTAAGTACAAAAAAATCGACTCTTCTTACTGTCTATGTTTTGAACCGTTCCTATGACACTAGTTATAGATCCCGATGCTTCACTTCAGGTTTACTGTATCCCTCTGACCTTCTTATTGACGGTGAAACATAGTAATTGCATCGGAATTAAATACAAAAGTCAAAATGACGACTTAAGTACAAGAAAACTGACACTTCTTACTCTCTATGTTTCGAACCATTCATGTGACACTAATTATAGATTCCGATGCATCACTTCAGGTTTACTGTATCCCTCTGACCTTCTTATTGACGATGAAACACAGAAATTGCATCGGAATTAAATACAAAATGCACAATGCCGACTTATGTACAAGAAAACTGACTATTCATACCGTTTATGTTTGAACCATTCATGTGACACTAGTTATAGATTCCGATGCTTCAATTCAGTTTTACTGTATGCCTCTGACGATGAAACACAGAAATTGCATCGGAATTAAATCCAAAAGGCACAATGCCGACTTAAGTACAGGAAAACTGTACTCTTCTTACTGTCTATGCTTTGAACCATTCCTGTGACACTAGTTATAGATTCCAATGCTTCACTTCAGGTTTACTGTATCCTTCTGACCTTCTTATTGACGATGAAACACAGACATTCCATCGTAGTTAAATACAAAAGGCACAATGCCGACTTAAGTTCAAGAAAACTGACTCTTCTTACAGTCTATGATTTGAACCATTCCTGTGACACTAGTTATAGATTCCGATGCTTAACCTCAGGGTTACTGAATCCCACTGACCTTCTTATTGACGATGAAACACAGAAATTGCAACGGAATTAAACACAAAAGGCACAATGCCGACTTAAGTACAAGAAAAATGACTCTTCTTACTGTCTATGCTTTGAACCATTCCTGTGATACTAGTTATAGATTCCGATGCTTAACCTCAGGTTTACTGTATCCCTCTGACCTTCTTATTAACGAAGAAATTCAGAAATTGCAACGGAATTAAACACAAAAGGCACTATGCCGACTTAAGTACAAGAAAACTGACTCTTCTTACTGTCTATGTTTTGAACCATTCCTGTGACACTAGTTATAGATTCCGATGCTTCACTTCAGGTTTACTGTATCCCTCTGAGCTTCTTATTGACGATGAAACACAGAAATTGCATCGAAATTAGATACAAAAGCCACAATGTCGACTTATGTACAAGAAAACTGACTCTTCTTACTGTCTATGTTTGAACCATGCATGTGACACTAGTTATAGATTCCGATGCTTCACTTCAGTTTTACTGTACCCCTTTGACGATGAAACACAGAAATTGCATCGGAATTAAATACAAAATGCACAATGCCGACTTAAGTACAGGAAAACAGAACTCTTCTTACTAACTATGTATTGAACCATGCCTGTGACACTAGTTATAGATTCCGATGCTTCACTTCAGGTTTACTGTATCCCTCTGACCTTCTCATTGACGATGAAGCACAGAAATTGCATCGGAGTTAAATACAAAAGGCACAATGCCGACTTAAGTACAAGAATACTGACTCCTCTTACAGTCTATGTTTTGAACCATTCCTGTGACACTGGTTATAGATTCCGCTGCTTCACTTCTGGTTTACTGTATCCCTCTGACCTTCTTATTGACGATGAAACACAGAAATTGCATCGGAATTAAATGCAAATGGCACAATGACGACTTAAGTACAAGAAAACTGACTCTTCTTACTGTCTATGTTTTGAACCATTCCTGTGACACTAGTTATAGATTCCGATGCTTCACTTCAGGTTTACTGTATTCCTCTGACCTTCTTATTGACGAAGAAACACAGAAATTGCATCGGAATTAAATACAAATGGCACATTGCCGACTTAAGTACAAGAAAACTGACTCTTATTACTGTCTACGTTTTGAACCATTCCTGTGACACTAGTTATAGATTCCGATGCTTCACTTCAGGTTTACTCTATCTCTTTGACCTTCTTATTGACGATGAAAGACAGAAATTGCATCGGAATTAAATACAAAAGGCACAATGCCGACTTAAGTACAAGAAAACTGACTCTTCTTACTGTCTATGTTTTGAACCATTCCTGTGACACTAGTTATAGATTCCGATGCTTCACTTCAGGTTCACTGTACCCCTCTGACCTTCTTATTGACGTTGAAACACTGAAATTGCATCGGAATCAAATACAAAAGGCACAATGCCGACTTAAGTACAAGAAAACTGACTCTTCTTACTGTCTATGTTTTGAACCATTCCTGTGACACTAGTTATAGATTCCGATGCTTTACTCCAGGTTTACTGTATCCCTCTGACCTTCTTATTGACGTTGGCACACAAAAATTGCATCGGAATTAACTACAAAAGGCAGAATGCTGACTTAAGTGCAAGAAAACAAGCTCTTCGTACTGTCTATGTTTTGATCCATTCCTGTGACACTAGTTATAGATTCCGTTGCTTCACTTCAGGTTTACTGTATCGCTCTGCCCTTCTTATTGACGATGAAACATAAAAATTGCACCGGAAATAAATAGAAAAGGAACAATGCCGGCTTAAGTACAAAGAACTGACTCTTCTTACTGTCTAAGTTTTGAACCATTCCTGTGACACTAGGTATAGATTCCGATGCTTCACTTCAGGTTCACTGAATACCTCTGACCTTCTTATTGACGATGAAACACAGAAATTGCATCGGAATGAGATACAAAAGGCACAACGCCGACTCAAGTATAAGAAAACTGACTCTCCTTACTGACTATGTTTTGAACCATTCTTGTGACACTAGTTATAGATTCCGATGCTTCACTTCAGGTTTACTGTATAACTCTGACCTTCTGATTGACGATGAAACACAGAAATTGCATCGGAATTAAATACAAAAGGGACAACGCCGACTTAAGTACAAGGAAACTAACTCTTCTTACTGTCTATGATTTGAACCATTCCTGTGACACTAGTTATAGATTCCGATGCTTCACTTCAGGTTTACTGTATCCCTCTGACCTTCTTATTGACGATGAATCACAGAAATTGCATCGGAGTTCAATACAAAACGCACAATGCCGACTTAAGTACAAGGAAACTGCTTCTTCTTACAGTCTATGTTTTGAACCATTCCTGTGACACTAGTTATAGATTCCGATGCTTCACTTCAGGTTTACTGTATCCCTCTGACCTTCTTATTGACGATGAAACACAGATATTGCATCGGAATTAAATACAAATGGCACAATGACGACTTAAGTACAAGAAAACTGACTCTTCTTACTGTCTTTGTTATGAACCATCCCTGTGACACTAGTTATAGATTCCGATGCTTCACTTCAGGTTTACTGTATTCCTCTGACCTTCTTATTGTCGATGCAACACAGAAATTGCATCGGAATTAAATACAAAAGGCACAATGCCGACTTAAGTACAAGAAAACTGACTCTTCTTACTGTCTATGTTTTGAACCATTCATGTGACACTAGTTATAGATTCCGATGCTTCACATCAGGTTTACTGTATCGCTCTGACCTTCTTATTGACGATGAAACACAGATAATTGCATCGGAATTAAATACAATAGGCACAATACCGACTTAAGTACAAGAAAACTGACTCTTCTTACTCTCTATGTTTTGAACCATTCCTGTGACACTAATTATAGATTCCGATGCTTCACTTCAGGTTTACTGTATCCCTCTGACCTTCGTATTGACGATGAACCACGGAAATTGCATCGGAATTAAATCCAAATGCACAATGCCGACTTATGTACAAGAAAACTGACTCCTCTTACTGTCTATGTTTGAACCATTCCTGTGACACTAGTTATATTTTCAGATGCTTCACTTCAGGTTTACTGTATACCTCTGACCTTCTTATTGACGATGAAACACAGAAATTGCATCGGAATTAAATACAAAAGGCACAATGCCGTCTTAAGTACAAGAAAACTGACTCTTCTTACTGTCTATGTTTTGAACCATTCCTGTTACACTAGTTATAGATTCCGATGCCTCCTTTCAGGTTTACTGTATTCCTCTGACCTTCTTATTGACGAAGAAACACAGAAATTGCATTGGAATTAAATACAAATGGCACATTGCCGACTTAAGTACAAGAAAACTGACTCTTATTACTGACTACGTTTTGAACCATTCCTGTGACACTAGTTATAGATTCCGATGCTTCACTTCAGGTTTACTCTATCTCTTTGACCTTCTTATTGACGATGAAACACAGAAATTGCATCGGAATTAAATACAAAAGGCACAATGCCGACTTAAGTACAAGAAAACTGACTCTTCTTACTGTCTATGTTTTGAACCATTCCTGTGACACTAGTTATAGATTCCGATGCTTCACTTCAGGTTCACTGTACCCCTCTGACCTTCTTATTGACGTTGAAACACTGAAATTGCATCGGAATCAAATACAAAAGGCACAATGCCGACTTAAGTACAAAAAAACTGACTCTTCTTACTGTCTATGTTTTGAACCATTCCTGTGACACTAGTTATAGATTCCGATGCTTTACTCCAGGTTTACTGTATCCCTCTGACCTTCTTATTGACGTTGGCACACAAAAATTGCATCGGAATTAACTACAAAAGGCAGAATGCTGACTTAGGTGCCAGAAAACAAGCTCTTCTTACTGTCTATGTTTTGATCCATTCCTGTGACACTAGTTATAGATTCCGTTGCTTCACTTCAGGTTTACTGTATCGCTCTGCCCTTCTTATTGACGATGAAACATAGAAATTGCACCGGAATTAAATAGAAAAGGAACAATGCCGGCTTAAGTACAAAGAACTGACTCTTCTTACTGTCTAAGTTTTGAACCATTCCTGTGACACTAGTTATAGATTCCGATGCTTCACTTCAGGTTTACTGAATACCTCTGACCTTCTTATTGACGATGAAACACAGAAATTGCATCGGAATTAAATACAAAAGGCACAACGCCGACTCAAGTATAAGAAAACTGACTCTCCTTACTGACTATGTTTTGAACCATTCTTGTGACACTAGTTATAGATTCCGATGCTTCACTTCAGGTTTACTGTATAACTCTGACCTTCTGATTGATGATGAAACACAGAAATTGCATCGGAATTAAATACAAAAGGGACAACGCCGACTTAAGTACAAGGAAACTAACTCTTCTTACTGTCTATGATTTGAACCATTCCTGTGACACTAGTTATAGATTCCGATGCTTCACTTCAGGTTTACTGTATCCCTCTGACCTTCTTATTGACGATGAATCACAGAAATTGCATCGGAGTTAAATACAAAACGCACAATGCCGACTTAAGTACAAGGAAACTGATTCTTCTTACAGTCTATGTTTTGAACCATTCCTGTGACACTAGTTATAGATTCCGATGCTTCACTTCAGGTTTACTGTATCCCTCTGACCTTCTTATTGACGATGAAACACAGATATTGCATCGGAATTAAATACAAATGGCACAATGACGACTTAAGTACAAGAAAACTAACTCTTCTTACTGTCTTTGTTATGAACCATCCCTGTGACACTAGTTATAGATTCCGATGCTTCACTTCAGGTTTACTTTATCCCTCTGACCTTCTTATTGACGATGCAACACAGAAATTGCATCGGAATTAAATACAAAAGGCACAATGCCGATTTAAGTACAAGAAAACTGACTCTTCTTACTGTCTATGTTTTGAACCATTCATGTGACACTAGTTATAGATTCCGATGCTTCACATCAGGTTTACTGTATCGCTCTGACCTTCTTATTGACGATGAAACACAGATAATTGCATCGGAATTAAATACAATAGGCACAATACCGACTTAAGTACAAGAAAACTGACTCTTGTTACTCTCTATGTTTTGAACCATTCCTGTGACACTAATTATAGATTCCGATGCTTCACTTCAGGTTTACTGTATCCCTCTGACCTTCGTATTGACGATGAACCACGGAAATTGCATCGGAATTAAATCCAAATGCACAATGCCGACTTATGTACAAGAAAACTGACTCCTCTTACTGTCTATGTTTGAACCATTCCTGCGACACTAGTTATAGATTCCGATGCTTGACTTCAGTTTTACTGTATCCCTTGGACCTTCTTATTGACGATGAAACACAGAAATTGCATCGGAATTAAATACAAAAGGCACAATGCCGACTTAAGTACAAGAAAACTGACTCTTCTTACTGTCTATGTTTTGAAAGATTCCTGTGACACTAGTTACAGATTCCGATGCTTCACTTCAGGTTCACTGTATCCCTCTGACCTACGTATTGACGATGAAACACTGAAATTGCATCGGAATTAAATACAAAATGCACAATGCCGACTTAAGTACAAGAAAACTGACTCTTCTTCCTGTCTCGTTTTGAACCATTCCTGTGACACAAGTTATAGATTCCGATGCTTCACTTCAGGTTTACTGTATCCCTCAGACCTTCTTATTGACGATGAAACACAGAAATTGCATCGGAATTAAATACAAAAGGCACAACGCCGACTTAAGTACAAGAAAACTGACTTTTCTTACTGTCTGTGTTTTGAAAGATTCCTGTGACACTAGTTATAGATTCCGATGCTTCACTTCAGGTTTACTGTATCCCTCTGACCTTCTTATTGACGATGAAACATAGAAATTGCATCGGATTTAAATAGAAAAGGAACAATGCCGACTTAATTACAAGGAAGTTGACTCTTGTTACTGTCTATGTTTTGAACCATTCCTGTGACACTAGTTATAGATTCCGATGCTTCACTTCAGGTTTACTGTATCCCTCTGAACTTCTTATTGACGATGAAACACAGATATTGCATCGGAATTAAATAGAAAAAGCACAATGCCGACTTAAGTACAAGAAAACTGACTCTTCTTACTGTCTATGTTTTGAACAGATTGTTGATGAAACACAGAAATTGCATCGGAATTAAATACAAAGAGCACATTGCCGACTTAAGTACAAGATAACTGACTCTTCTTACTGTCTATGTTTTGAACCATTCATGTGACACTAGTTATAGATTCCGATGTTTCACTTCCGGTTTACTGTATCCCTCTGACCTTCTTATTGACGATGAAAACACAGAAATTGCATCGGAATTAAATACAAAAGGCACAACGACGAATTAAGTACAAGAAAACTGACTCTTCGTACTGTCAAAGTTTTAACCATTCCTGTGACACTAGTTATAGATTCCGATGCTTCACTTCAGGTTTACTGTAGCACTCTGACCTTCTTATTGACGATGGAACACAGAAATTGCATCGGAATTAAATACAAAAGGCACAATGCCGACTTAAAGACATGAAAACTGACTCTTCTTACTGGATATGTTTTGAACCACTCCTGTGACACTAGTTATAGATTCCGATGCTTCACTTCAGGTTTACTTTATCCCTCTGACCTTCTTATCGACGACGAAACACCGAAATTGCATCGGAATTAAATACAAAAGGCACAATGCCGATTTAAGTACAAGAAAACTGACTCTTCTTACTGTCTATATTTTGAACCATTCATGTGACACTAGTAATACATTCCGATGCTTCACTACAGGTTTACTGTATCCCATGGACCTTCTTATTGACTATTAAACACAGAAATTGCATCGGAATTAAATACAAAAGGCACAATGACGCCTTAAGTACAAGAAAACTGACTCTTCTTACAGTCTATGTTTTGAACCATTCCTGTGACACTAGTTATAGGTTCCGATGTTTCACATCCGGTTTACTGTATCCCTCTAACCTTCTTATTGACAATGAAACACAGAAATAGCATCGGAATTAAAAACAAAAGGCACAATGCCGACTTAAGTACTAGATAACTGACTCTTCTTACTGTCTATGTGTTTAACCATTCATGTGACACTAGTTATAGATTCCGATGCTTCACTTCAGGTTTACTGTATCCCTCTGGCCTTCTTATTGACGATGAAACAAAGAAATTGCATCGGAATTAAATACAAAAGGCACAATGCCGACCTAAGTCAAGAAAACAGACTCTTCTTACTGACTTTGTTTTGAACCATTCCTGTGACACTAGCTATAGATTCCGATGCTTCACTTCAGGTTTACTGTAGCACTCTGACCTTCTTATTGACGATGGAACACAGAAATTGCATCGGAATTAAATACAAAAGGCACAATGCCGACTTAAAGACAAGAAAACTGACTCTTCTTACTGGATATGTTTTGAACCACTCCTGTGACAGTAGTTATAGATTCCGATGCTTCACTTCAGGTTTACTTTATCCCTCTGACCTTCTTATCGACGACGAAACACCGAAATTGCATCGGAGTTAAATACAAAAGGCACAATGCCGACTTAAGGACAAGAAAACTGACTCTTCTTACTGTCTATGTTTTGAACCATTCCATTGACACTAGTTATAGATTTCGACGCTTCACTTCAGGTTTACTGTATCCCTCTGACCTTCTTATTGATGATGAAACACAGAAATTGCATCGGAATTAAATACAAAAGGCACAATGCCGACTCAAGTACAAGAAGGCTGGCTCTTCATACTGTGTATGTTATGAACCTTTCCTGTGACACCGGTTTTAGATTCCGATGCTTCACTTCAGGTTTACTGTATCCCATGGACCTTCTTATTGAGCACGAAACTCAGAAATTGCATCGGAATTAAATACAAAAGGCACAATGCCAACTTAAGTACAAGAAAACTGACTCTTCTTACTGTCTATGTTTTGAACCATTCCAGTGACACTAGTTATAAATTCCGATGCTTCACTTCAGGTTTACTGTACCCTCTGACGATCTTATTGACGATGAAACACAGAAATTGCATCGGAATTAAATACAAAAGGGACAATGCCAACTTAAGTGCAAGAAAACTGACTCTTCTTATTGTCTATGATTTGAACCATTCATGTGTCACTAGTTATAGATTCCTATGCTTCACTTCAGGTTTAATGTATCCCTTTGACCTTCTTATTGACGACGAAACACAGAATTTGCATCGGAATTAAATTCAAAAGGCACAATGCTGACTTAAGTACAAGAAGACTGACTCTTCTTACTGCCTTTGTTTTGAAACATTCCTGTGACACTAGTTATAGATTCCGATGCTTCACTTCAGGTTTACTGTATCCCTCTGACCTTCTTATTGACGATGAAACACAGAAATTGCATCGGAATTAAATACAAAAGGCACAACGCCGACTTAAGTACAACAAAACTGACATTTCTGACTGTCTATGTTTTGAAAGATTCCTGTGACACTTGTTATAGATTCCGGTGCTTCATTTCAGGTTTACTGTATCCCTTAGACCTTCTTATTGACGATGAAACACAGAAATTGCATCGGAATTAAATACAAAAGGCACATTGCCGACTTAAGTACAAGGAAACCGACTCCTATTACTGTCTATACTTTAAACCATTCATGTGACACTAGTTATACCTTCCGATGCTTTTTTTCAGGTTCACTGTATCCCTCTGACCTTCTTATTGACGACGAAACACTGAAATTGCATCGGAATTAAATGCAAAATGCACAATGCCGACTTAAGTACAAGAAAGCTGACTCTTCTTACTGTCTTTGTTTTGAACCATTCCTGTGACACTAGTTATAGATTCCGATGGTTCACTTCAGGTTTACTGTATCCCTCTGACCTTCTTATTGACGATGAAACACAGATATTGCATCAGAATTAAATACAAAATGCACAACGCCGACTTAATTACAAGAAAACTGACTCTTCTTACTGTCTATGTTTTGAAAGATTCCTGTGACACTAGTTAATGATTCCGATGCTTCACTTCAGGTTTACTGTATCCCTCTGACCTTCTTATTGACGATGAAATACAGAAATTGCATCGGAATTAAATTCAAAAGGCACAAAGCCGACTTAAGTACAAGAAAACTGACTCTTCTTACAGTCTATGTTATAAACCATTCATGTGACACTAGTTATAGCTTCCGATGCTGCACTGCTGGTTTACTGTATCCCTCTGACCTTCTTATATACGATGAATCACATAAATTGCTTCGGAATTAAATACAAAAGGCACAATTACGACTTAAGTACAAGAAAACTGACTCTTCTTACTGTCTATGTTTTGATCCATTCCTGTGACACTAGTTATAGATTCCGATGCTTCACTTCAGGTTTACTGAATCCCTCTGACCTTCTTATTGACGATTAAACATAGAAATTACATCGGAATTAAATAGAAAAGGAACAATGCCGACTTAAGTACAAGAAAACTGACTCTTCTTACTGTCTATGCTTTGAACCATTCCTGTGACGCTAGTTATAGATGCCGATGCTTCACTTTAGGATTACTGTATCCCTCTGACCTTCTTATTGACGATGAAACACAGAAATTGCATCGGAATTAAATAGATAAGGCACAATGCCGAATTAAGTACAAGGAAACTGACTCTTATTACTGTCTATGTTTTGAACCATTCCTGCGACACTAAATATTGATACCGATGCTTCACTTCAGGTTTAGTGTCCCTCTGACCTTCTTATTGACAATGAAACACAAAAATTGCATCGGAATTAAATACAAAAAGCACAATGCCGACTTAAGTACAAGAAGACTGACTCTTCTTACTGTCTATGTTTTGATCCATTCCTGTGACACTAGTTATAGATTCCGATGCTTCACTTCAGGTTTACTGAATCCCTCTGACCTTCTTATTGACGATTAAACATAGAAATTACATCGGAATTAAATAGAAAAGGAACAATGCCGACTTAAGTACAAGAAAACTGACTCTTCTTACTGTCTATGCTTTGAACCATTCCTGTGACACTAGTTATAGATGCCGATGCTTCACTTCAGGTTTACTGTATCCCTCTGACCTTCATATTGACGATGAAACACAGAAATTGCATCGGAATTAAATAGAAAAGGCACAATGCCGAATTAAGTACAAGAAAACTGACCCTTCTTACTGTCTATGTTTTGAACCATTCCTGCGGCACTAAATATTGATTCCGATGCTTCACTTCAGGTTTACAGTGTCCCTCTGACCTTCTTATTGACAATGAAACACAAAAATTGCATCGGAATTAAATACAAAAAGCACAATGCCGACTTAAGTACAAGAAAACTGACTCTTCTTACTGTCTATGTTTTGAACCGTTCATGTGACACTAGTTATAGATTCTGATGCTTCACTTCAGGTTTACTGTATCCCTCTGACCTTCTTATTGACGATGAAACACAGATATCGCATCTGAATTAAAAAAAAAAGCACAATGCCCACTTAAGTTCAAGAAAACTGACTCTTCTTACTGTCTAAGTTTTGAACCATTCCTGTGCACTAGTTATAGATTCCGATGCTTCACTTCAGGTTTACTGTATCCCTCTGACCTTCTTATTTACGATGAAACACAGAAATTGCATCGGAATTAAATACAAAGGACACAATGCCGACTTAAGTACAAGAATTCTGACTCTTCTTACTGTCTATATTTTGAACCATTCAAGTGACACTAGTAATAGATTCCGATGCTTCACTACAAGTTTTCTGTATCCCTCTGACCTTCTTATTGACGATGAAACACAGAAATTGCATCGGAATTAAATGCAAAAGGGACAATGCCGACTTAAGTGCAAGAAACCTGACTCTTCTTACTGTCTATGTTTGAACCATTCCTGTGACACTAGTTATAGATTCCGATGCTTCACTTCCGGTTTACTGTATCCCACTGACCTTCTTATTGACGATGAAAGACAGAAATTGCATCGGAATTAAATACAAAAGGCCCAATGCAGAGTTATGTAAAAGATAACTGACTCTTCATACTGTCTATGTGTTGAACCATTCATGTGACACTAGTTATAGATTCCGATGCAAAACTTCAGGTTCACTGTATCCCTCTGACCTACTTATTGACGATGAAACACTGAAATTGCATCGGAATTAAATACAAAAGGCACAATGCCGACTTAAGTACAAGAAAATTTACTCTTCTTCCTGTCTTTGTTTTGAACCATTCCTGTGACACTAGTTATAGATTCCGATATTTCACTTCAGGTTTACTGTATCCCTCTGACCTTCTTGTTGACGATGAAACACAGAAATTGCATCGGAATTAAATGCAAAAGGCACAACGCCGACTTAAGTACAAGAAAACTGAATTTTCTTACTGTCTATGTTTTGAAACATTCCTGTGACACTAGTTATAGGTTCCGATGCTTCACTTCAGGTTTACTGTATCCCTCTGACCTTCTTATTGACGATGAAACACAGATATCGCATCTGAATTAAAAAAAAAAGCACAATGCCCACTTAAGTTCAAGAAAACTGACTCTTCTTACTGTCTAAGTTTTGAACCATTCCTGTGACACTAGTTATAGATTCCGATGCTTCACTTCAGGTTTACTGTATCCGTCTGACCTTCTTATTTACGATGAAACACAGAAATTGCATCGGAATTAAATACAAAGGACACAATGCCGACTTAAGTACAAGAAAACTGACTCTTCTTACTGTCAATATTTTGAACCATTCATGTGACACTAGTAATAGATTCCGATGCTTCACTACAAGTTTTCTGTATCCCTCTGACCTTCTTATTGACGATGAAACACAGAAATTGCATCGGAATTAAATGCAAAAGGCACAATGCCGACTTAAGTGCAAGAAAACTGACTCTTCTTACTGTCTGTGTTTGAACCATTCCTGTGACACTAGTTATAGATTCCGATGCTTCACTTCCGGTTTACTGTATCCCACTGGCCTTCTTATTGACGATGAAACACAGAAATTGCATCGGAATTAAATACAAAAGGCCCAATGCAGAGTTATGTAAAAGATAACTGACTCTTCATACTGTCTATGTGTTGAACCATTCATGTGACACTAGTTATAGATTCCGATGCATAACTTCAGGTTCACCGTATCCCTCTGACCTACTTATTGACGATGAAACACTGAAATTGCATCGGAATTAAATACAAAAGGCACAATGCCGACATAAGTACAAGAAAATTTACTCTTCTTCCTGTCTTTGTTTTGAACCATTCCTGTGACACTAGTTATAGATTCCGATATTTCACTTCAGGTTTACTGTATCCCTCTGACCTTCTTGTTGACGTTGAAACACAAATTGCATCGGAATTAAATACAAAAGGCACAACGCCGACTTAAGTACAAGAAAACTGAATTTTCTTACTGTCTATGTTTTGAAACATTCCTGTGACACTAGTTATAGATTCCGATGCTTCACTTCAGGTTTTTTGTATCCCTCTGACCGTCTTATTGACGATGAAACACAGATATTGCATCGGAATTAAATAGAAAAGCCACAATGCCGACTTAAGTACAAGCAAACTGTCTCCTCTTACTGTCTATGATTTGAACCACTCCTGTGACACTAAATATAGATTCCTATGCTTCACTTCAGGTTTACTATTTCCCTCTGACCTTCTTATTGACGATGTAACACAGAAATTGCATCGGAATTAAATACAAAGAGCACAATGCCGACTTAAGTACAAGAAAACTGACTCTTCTTACTGTCTATGTTTTGAACCATTTATGTGACACTAGTTATAGATTCCGATGCTTCACTTCAGCTTTACTGTATCCCTCTGACATTCCTATTGACGATGAAAACACAGAAATTGCATCGGAATTAAATACAAAAGGCACAATGCCGAATTAAGTACAAGGAAACTGACTCTTCTTACTGTCTAAGTTTTGAACCATTCCTGTGACACTAGTTATAGATTCCGATGCTTCACTTCAGGTTTACTGTATCCCTCTGACCTTCCAATTGTTGATGAAACACAGAAATTGCATCGAAATTAAATACAAAAGGCACAATGCCGACATATGTACAAGAGAACCGAATCTTCTTACTGCTATGTTTTGAACCATTCCTGTGACACTAGTTATAGATTCCGTTTCTTCACCTCAGGTTTACTGTATCCCTCTGACCTTCTTATTGACGATGAAACACAGAATATGCATCGGAATAAAATATAAAAAGGCACAATGCCGACTTAAGTACAAGAAAACTGACTCTTCTTACTGTCTTTATTTTGAACCATTCATGTTACACTAGTAATAAATTCCGATGCCTAACTACAAGTTTACTGTATCCCTCTGACCTTCCTATTGACGATGAAACACAGAAATTGCATCGGAATTAAATGCAAAAGGCACAATGCCGACTTAAGTACAAGAAAACTTACTCTTCTTCCTGTCTTTGTTTTGAACCATTCCTGTGACACTAGTTATAGATTCCGATGCTTCACTTCAGGTTTACTGTATCCCTCTGACCTTCTTATTGGCGATGAAACACAGAATATGCATCGAAATTAAATACAAAAGGCACAATGCCGACTTAAGTACAAGAAAACTGACTCTTCTTACTGTCTATATTTTGAACCATTCATGTGACACTAGTAATAGATTCCGAAGCTTCACTACTGGTTTACTGTATCCCTCTGACCTTCTTATTGACGATGCAACACAGAAATAGCATCGGAATTAAAAACAAAAGGCAAAATGCAGACTTAAGTACTAGATAACTGACTCTTCTTACTGTCTATTTGTTGAACCATTCATGTGACACTAGTTATAGATTCCGATGCTTCACTTCAGGTTTAATGTATCCCTTTGACCTTCTTATTGACGACGAAACACAGAATTTGCATCGGAATTAAATTCAAAAGGCACAATGCTGACTTAAGTACCGGAAGACTGACTCTTCTTACTGCCTTTGTTTTGAAACATTCCTGTGACACTAGTTATAGATTCCGATGCTTCACTTCAGGTTTACTGTATCCCTCTGACCTTCTTATTGACGATGAAACACAGAAATTGCATCGGAATTAAATACAAAAGGCACAACGCCGACTTAAGTACAACAAAACTGACATTTCTGACTGTCTATGTTTTGAAAGATTCCTGTGACACTTGTTATAGATTCCGGTGCTTCATTTCAGGTTTACTGTATCCCTTAGACCTTCTTATTGACGATGAAACACAGAAATTGCATCGGAATTAAATACAAAAGGCACATTGCCGACTTAAGTACAAGGAAACCGACTCTTATTACTGTCTATACTTTAAACCATTCATGTGACACTAGTTATACCTTCCGATGCTTTTTTTCAGGTTCACTGTATCCCTCTGACCTTCTTATTGACGACGAAACACTGAAATTGCATCGGAATTAAATGCAAAATGCACAATGCCGACTTAAGTACAAGAAAGCTGACTCTTCTTACTGTCTTTGTTTTGAACCATTCCTGTGACACTAGTTATAGATTCCGATGCTTCACTTCAGGTTTACTGTATCCCTCTGACCTTCTTATTGACGATGAAACACAGATATTGCATCAGAATTAAATACAAAATGCACAACGCCGACTTAATTACAAGAAAACTGACTCTTCTTACTGTCTATGTTTTGAAAGATTCCTGTGACACTAGTTAATGATTCCGATGCTTCACTTCAGGTTTACTGTATCCCTCTGACCTTCTTATTGACGATGAAATACAGAAATTTCATCGGAATTAAATACAAAAGGCACAAAGCCGACTTAAGTACAAGAAAACTGACTCTTCTTACTGTCTATGTTATAAACCATTCATGTGACACTAGTTATAGCTTCCGATGCTGCACTGCTGGTTTACTGTATCCCTCTGACCTTCTTATTGACGATGAATCACATAAATTGCTTCGGAATTAAATACAAAAGGCACAATTACGACTTAAGTACAAGAAAACTGACTCTTCTTACTGTCTATGTTTTGAACCATTCATGTGACACTAGTTATAGATTCCGATGCTTCACTTCAGGTTTACTGAATCCCTCTGACCTTCTGATTGACGATTAAACATAGAAATTACATCGGAATTAAATAGAAAAGGAACAATGCCGACTTAAGTACAAGAAAACTGACTCTTCTTACTGTCTATGCTTTGAACCATTCCTGTGACACTAGTTATAGATGCCGATGCTTCACTTTAGGATTACTGTATCCCTCTGACCTTCTTATTGACGATGAAACACAGAAATTGCATCAGAATTAAATAGATAAGGCACAATGCCGAATTAAGTACAAGAAAACTGACTCTTCTTACTGTCTATGTTTTGAACCATTCCTGCGACACTAAATATTGATTCCGATGCTTCACTTCAGGTTTAGTGTCCCTCTGACCTTCTTATTGACAATGAAAAACAAAAATTGCATCGGAATTAAATACAAAAAGCACAATGCCGACTTAAGTACAAGAAGACTGACTCTTCTTACTGTCTATGTTTTGATCCATTCCTGTGACACTAGTTATAGATTCCGATGCTTCACTTCAGGTTTACTGAATCCCTCTGACCTTCTTATTGACGATTAAACATAGAAATTACATCGGAATTAAATAGAAAAGGAACAATGCCGACTTAAGTACAACAAAACTGACTCTTCTTACTGTCTATGCTTTGAACCATTCCTGTGACACTAGTTATAGATGCCGATGCTTCACTTCAGGTTTACTGTATCCCTCTGACCTTCATATTGACGATGAAACACAGAAATTGCATCGGAATTAAGTAGAAAAGGCACAATGCCGAATTAAGTACAAGAAAACTGACCCTTCTTACTGTCTATGTTTTGAACCATTCCTGCGGCACTAAATATTGATTCCGATGCTTCACTTCAGGTTTACAGTGTCCCTCTGACCTTCTTATTGACAATGAAACACAAAAATTGCATCGGAATTAAATACAAAAAGCACAATGCCGACTTAAGTACAAGAAAACTGACTCTTCTTACTGTCTATGTTTTGAACCGTTCATGTGACACTAGTTATAGATTCTGATGCTTCACTTCAGGTTTACTGTATCCCTCTGACCTTCTTATTGACGATGAAACACAGATATCGCATCCGAATTAAAAAAAAGCACAATGCCCACTTAAGTTCAAGAAAACTGACTCTTCTTACTGTCTAAGATTTGAACCATTCCTGTGACACTAGTTATAGATTCCGATGCTTCACTTCAGGTTTACTGTATCCCTCTGACCTTCTTATTTACGATGAAACACAGAAATTGCATCGGAATTAAATACAAAGGACACAATGCCGACTTAAGTACAAGAATTCTGACTCTTCTTACTGTCTATATTTTGAACCATTCAAGTGACACTAGTAATAGATTCCGATGCTTCACTACAAGTTTTCTGTATCCCTCTGACCTTCTTATTGACGATGAAACACAGAAATTGCATCGGAATTAAATGCAAAAGGGACAATGCCGACTTAAGTGCAAGAAAACTGACTCTTCTTACTGTCTATGTTTGAACCATTCCTGTAACACTAGTTATAGATTCCGATGCTTCACTTCCGGTTTACTGTATCCCACTGACCTTCTTATTGACGATGAAACACAGAAATTGCATCGGAATTAAATACAAAAGGCCCAATGCAGAGTTATGTAAAAGATAACTGACTCTTCATACTGTCTATGTGTTGAACCATTCATGTGACACTAGTTATAGATTCCGATGCATAACTTCAGGTTCACTGTATCCCTCTGACCTACTTATTGACGATGAAACACCGAAATTGCATTGGAATTAAATACAAAAGGCACAATGCCGACTTAAGTACAAGAAAATTTACTCTTCTTCCTGTCATTGTTTTGAACCATTCCTGTGACACTAGTTATAGATTCCGATATTTCACTTCAGGTTTACTGTATCCCTCTGACCTTCTTGTTGACGATGAAACACAGAAATTGCATCGGAATTAAATACAAAAGGCACAACGCCGACTTAAGTACAAGAAAACTGAATTTTCTTACTGTCTATGTTTTGAAACATTCCTGTGACACTAGTTATAGGTTCCGATGCTTCACTTCAGGTTTACTGTATCCCTCTGACCTTCTTATCGACGATGAAACACAGATATCGCATCTGAATTAAAAAAAAAAGCACAATGCCCACTTAAGTTCAAGAAAACTGACTCTTCTTACTGTCTAAGTTTTGAACCATTCCTGTGACACTAGTTATAGATTCCGATGCTTCACTTCAGGTTTACTGTATCCCTCTGACCTTCTTATTTACGATGAAACACAGAAATGGCATCGGAATTAAATACAAAGGACACAATGCCGACTTAAGTACAAGAAAACTGACTCTTCTTACTGTCAATATTTTGAACCATTCATGTGACACTAGTAATAGATTCCGATGCTTCACTACAAGTTTTCTGTATCCCTCTGACCTTCTTATTGACGATGAAACACAGAAATTTCATCGGAATTAAATGCAAAAGGCACAATGCCGACTTAAGTGCAAGAAAACTGACTCTTCTTACTGTCTATGTTTGAACCATTCCTGTGACACTAGTTATAGATTCCGATGCTTCACTTCCGGTTTACTGTATCCCACTGACCTTCTTATTGACGATGAAACACAGAAATTGCATCGGAATTAAATACAAAAGGCCCAATGCAGAGTTATGTAAAAGATAACTGACTCTTCATACTGTCTATGTGTTGAACCATTCATGTGACACTAGTTATAGATTCCGATGCATAACTTCAGGTTCACCGTATCCCTCTGACCTACTTATTGACGATGAAACACTGAAATTGCATCGGAATTAAATACAAAAGGCACAATGCCGACTTAAGTACAAGAAAATTTACTCTTCTTCCTGTCTTTGTTTTGAACCATTCCTGTGACACTAGTTATAGATTCCGATATTTCACTTCAGGTTTACTGTATCCCTCTGACCTTCTTGTTGACGATGAAACACAAATTGCATCGGAATTAAATACAAAAGGCACAACGCCGACTTAAGTACAAGAAAACTGAATTTTCTTACTGTCTATGTTTTGAAACATTCCTGTGACACTAGTTATAGATTCCGATGCTTCACTTCAGGTTTTTTGTATCCCTCTGACCGTCTTATTGACGATGAAACACAGATATTGCATCGGAATTAAATAGAAAAGCCACAATGCCGACTTAAGTACAAGCAAACTTTCTCCTCTTACTGTCTATGATTTGAACCACTCCTGTGACACTAAATATAGATTCCTATGCTTCACTTCAGGTTTACTATTTCCCTCTGACCTTCTTATTGACGATGTAACACAGAAATTGCATCGGAATTAAATACAAAGAGCACAATGCCGACTTAAGTACAAGAAAACTGACTCATCTTACTGTCTATGTTTTGAACCATTTATGTGACACTAGTTATAGATTCCGATGCTTCACTTCAGCTTTACTGTATCCCTCTGACATTCCTATTGACGATGAAAACACAGAAATTGCATCGGAATTAAATACAAAAGGCACAATGCCGAATTAAGTACAAGGAAACTGACTCTTCTTACTGTCTAAGTTTTGAACCATTCCTGTGACACTAGTTATAGATTCCGATGCTTCACTTCAGGTTTACTGTATCCCTCTGACCTTCCTATTGTTGATGAAACACAGAAATTGCATCGAAATTAAATACAAAAGGCACAATGCCGAAATATGTACAAGGGAACCGAATCTTCTTACTGCTATGTTTTGAACCATTCCTGTGACACTAGTTATAGATTCCGTTTCTTCACTTCAGGTTTACTGTATCCCTCTGACCTTCTTATTGACGATGAAACACAGAATATGCATCGGAATTAAATACAAAAGGCACAATGCCGACTTAAGTACAAGAAAACTGACTCTTCTTACTGTCTTTATTTTGAACCATTCATGTGACACTAGTAATAAATTCCGATGCCTAACTACAAGTTTACTGTATCCCTCTGACCTTCCTATTGACGATGAAACACAGAAATTGCATCGGAATTAAATGCAACAGGCACAATGCCGACTTAAGTACAAGAAAACTTACTCTTCTTCCTGTCTTTGTTTTGAACCATTCCTGTGACACTAGTTATAGATTCCGATGCTTCACTTCAGGTTTACTGTATCCCTCTGACCTTCTTATTGGCGCTGAAACACAGAATATGCATCGAAATTAAATACAAAAGGCACAATGCCGACTTAAGTACAAGAAAACTGACTCTTCTTACTGTCTATATTTTGAACCATTCATGTGACACTAGTAGTAGATTCCGAAGCTTCACTACTGGTTTACTGTATCCCTCTGTCCTTCTTATTGACGATGAAACACAGAAATTGCATCGGAATTAAATACAAAAGGCACAATGCCGACTTAAGTACAAGAAAACTGACTCTTCTTACTGTCTATGTTTTGAACCATTCCTGTGACACTAGTTATAGATTCCGATGCTTCACATCCGGTTTACTGTATCCCTCTGACCTTCTTATTGACGATGCAACACAGAAATAGCATCGGAATTAAAAACAAAAGGCAAAATGCAGACTTAAGTACTAGATAACTGACTCTTCTTACTGTCTATGTGTTGAACCATTCATGTGACACTAGTTATAGATTCCGATGCTTCACTTCAGGTTTACTGTATCCCTCTGGCCTTCTTATTTACGATGAAACACAGAAATTGCATCGGAATTAAATACAAAAGACACAATGACGACTTAAGTCAAGAAAACTGACTCTTCTTACTGACTATGTTTTGAACCATTCCTGTGACACTAGCTATAGATTCAGATGCTTCTCTTCAGGTTTACTGTATCCCTCTGACCTTCTTATTGACGATGGAACACAGAAATTGCATCGGAATTAAATACAAAAGGCACAATGCCGACTTAAGTACAAGAAAACTGACTCTTCTTACTGGATATATTTTGAAACATTCCAGTGACACTAGTTATAGATTCCGATGCTTCACTTCAGGTTAACTGTATCCCTCTGACCTTCTTATTGACGACGAAACACAGAAATTGCATCGGAATTAAATACAAAAGGCACAATGCCGACTTAAGTACAAGAAAACTGACTCTTCTTACTGTCTATATTTTGAACCATTCATGTGACACTAGTAATAGATTCCGATGCTTCACTACAGGTTTACTATATCCCTCTGACCTTCTTATTGACGATGAAAAACAGAAATTGCATCGGAATTAAATGCAAAAGGCACAATGCCGACTTAAGTGCAAGAAAACTGACTCTTCTTACTGTCTATGTTTGAACCATTCCTGTGACACTAGTTATAGATTCCGATGCTTCACTTCCGGTTTACTGTATCCCACTGACCTTCTTATTGACGATGAAACACAGAAATTGCATCGGAATTAAATACAAAAGGCCCAATGCAGAGTTATGTAAAAGATAACTGACTCTTCATACTGTCTATGTGTTGAACCATTCATGTGACACTAGTTATAGATTCCGATGCATAACTTCAGGTTCACCGTATCCCTCTGACCTACTTATTGACGATGAAACACTGAAATTGCATCGGAATTAAATACAAAAGGCACAATGCCGACTTAAGTACAAGAAAATTTACTCTTCTTCCTGTCTTTGTTTTGAACCATTCCTGTGACACTAGTTATAGATTCCGATATTTCACTTCAGGTTTACTGTATCCCTCTGACCTTCTTGTTGACGATGAAACACAAATTGCATCGGAATTAAATACAAAAGGCACAACGCCGACTTAAGTACAAGAAAACTGAATTTTCTTACTGTCTATGTTTTGAAACATTCCTGTGACACTAGTTATAGATTCCGATGCTTCACTTCAGGTTTTTTGTATCCCTCTGACCGTCTTATTGACGATGAAACACAGATATTGCATCGGAATTAAATAGAAAAGCCACAATGCCGACTTAAGTACAAGCAAACTTTCTCCTCTTACTGTCAATGATTTGAACCACTCCTGTGACACTAAATATAGATTCCTATGCTTCACTTCAGGTTTACTATTTCCCTCTGACCTTCTTATTGACGATGTAACACAGAAATTGCATCGGAATTAAATACAAAGAGCACAATGCCGACTTAAGTACAAGAAAACTGACTCATCTTACTGTCTATGTTTTGAACCATTTATGTGACACTAGTTATAGATTCCGATGCTTCACTTCAGCTTTACTGTATCCCTCTGACATTCCTATTGACGATGAAAACACAGAAATTGCATCGGAATTAAATACAAAAGGCACAATGCCGAATTAAGTACAAGGAAACTGACTCTTCTTACTGTCTAAGTTTTGAACCATTCCTGTGACACTAGTTATAGATTCCGATGCTTCACTTCAGGTTTACTGTATCCCTCTGACCTTCCTATTGTTGATGAAACACAGAAATTGCATCGAAATAAAATACAAAGGGCACAATGCCGAAATATGTACAAGGGAACCGAATCTTCTTACTGCTATGTTTTGAACCATTCCTGTGACACTAGTTATAGATTCCGTTTCTTCACTTCAGGTTTACTGTATCCCTCTGACCTTCTTATTGACGATGAAACACAGAATATGCATCGGAATTAAATACAAAAGGCACAATGCCGACTTAAGTACAAGAAAACTGACTCTTCTTACTGTCTTTATTTTGAACCATTCATGTGACACTAGTAATAAATTCCGATGCCTAACTACAAGTTTACTGTATCCCTCTGACCTTCCTATTGACGATGAAACACAGAAATTGCATCGGAATTAAATGCAACAGGCACAATGCCGACTTAAGTACAAGAAAACTTACTCTTCTTCCTGTCTTTGTTTTGAACCATTCCTGTGACACTAGTTATAGATTCCGATGCTTCACTTCAGGTTTACTGTATCCCTCTGACCTTCTTATTGGCGATGAAACACAGAATATGCAACGAAATTAAATACAAAAGGCACAATGCCGACTTAAGTACAAGAAAACTGACTCTTCTTACTGTCTATATTTTGAACCATTCATGTGACACTAGTAATAGATTCCGAAGCTTCACTACTGGTTTACTGTATCCCTCTGTCCTTCTTATTGACGATGAAACACAGAAATTGCATCGGAATTAAATACAAAAGGCACAATGCCGACTTAAGTACAAGAAAACTGACTCTTCTTACTGTCTATGTTTTGAACCATTCCTGTGACACTAGTTATAGATTCCGATGCTTCACATCCGGTTTACTGTATCCCTCTGACCTTCTTATTGACGATGCAACACAGAAATAGCATCGGAATTAAAAACAAAAGGCAAAATGCAGACTTAAGTACTAGATAACTGACTCTTCTTACTGTCTATGTGTTGAACCATTCATGTGACACTAGTTATAGATTCCGATGCTTCACTTCAGGTTTACTGTATCCCTCTGGCCTTCTTATTTACGATGAAACACAGAAATTGCATCGGAATTAAATACAAAAGACACAATGACGACTTAAGTCAAGAAAACTGACTCTTCTTACTGACTATGTTTTGAACCATTCCTGTGACACTAGCTATAGATTCAGATGCTTCTCTTCAGGTTTACTGTATCCCTCTGACCTTCTTATTGACGATGGAACACAGAAATTGCATCGGAATTAAATACAAAAGGCACAATGCCGACTTAAGTACAAGAAAACTGACTCTTCTTACTGGATATATTTTGAAACATTCCAGTGACACTAGTTATAGATTCCGATGCTTCACTTCAGGTTAACTGTATCCCTCTGACCTTCTTATTGACGACGAAACACAGAAATTGCATCGGAATTAAATACAAAAGGCACAATGCCGACTTAAGTACAAGAAAAGTGACTCTTCTTACTGTCTATATTTTGAACCATTCATGTGACACCAGTAATAGATTCCGATGCTTCACTACAGGTTTACTGTATACCCCTGACCCTCTTATTGACGATGAAACACAGAAATTGCATCGGAATTAAATACAAAAGGCACAATGCCGACTTAAGTACAAGAAAACTTACTCCTCTTCCTGTCTTTGTTTTGAACCATTCCTGTGACACTAGTTATAGATTCCGATGCTTCACTTCAGGTTTACTGTATCCCTCTGACCTTCCTATTGACGATGAAAACACAGAAATTGCATTGGAATTAAATACAAAAGGCACAATGCCGAATTAAATACAAGGAAACTGACTCTTCATACTGTCTATGTTTTGAAATATTCCTGTGACACTAGTTATAGATTCCGATGCTTCACTTCAGGTTTACTGTATCCCTCTGACCTTCCTATTGTTGATGAAACACAGAAATTGCATCGAAATTAAATACAAAAGGCACAATGCCGACATAAGTACAAGAAAACCGAATCTTCTTACTGCTATGTTTTGAACCATTCCTGTGACACTAGTTATAGATTCCGATGCTTCACTTCAGGTTTACTGTATCCCTCTGACCTTCTTATTGACGATGAAACACAGAATATGCATCGGAATTAAATACAAAAGGCACAATGCCGACTTAAGTACAAGAAAACTGACTCTTCTTACTGTCTATATTTTGAACCATTCATGTGACACTAGTAATAGATTCCGATGCTTCACTACAGGTTTACTATATCCCTCTGACCTTCTTATTGACGATGAAAAACAGAAATTGCATCGGAATTAAATACAAAAGGCACAATGCCGACTTAAGTACAAGAAAACAGACTCTTCTTACTGTCTATGTTTTGAACCATTCCTGTGACACTAGTTATAGATTCCGATGCTTCACATCCGGTTTACTGTATCCCTCTGACCTTCTTATTGACGATGAAACACAGAAATAGCATTGGAATTAAAAATAAAAGGCACAATGCAGACTTAAGTACTAGATAACTGACTCTTCTTACTGTCTATGTGTTGAACCATTCATGTGACACTAGTTATAGATTCCGATGCTTCACTTCAGGTTTACTGTATCCCTCTGGCCTTCTTATTGACGATGAAACACAGAAATTGCATCGGAATTAAATACAAAAGGCACAATGCCGACTTAAGTACAAGAAAACTGACTCTTCTTACTGGATATATTTTGAAACATTCCTGTGACACAAGTTATAGATTCCGATGCTTCACTTCAGGTTTACTGTATCCCTCTGACCATCTTATTGACGATGAAACACAGAAATTGCATCGGAATTAAATACAAAAGGCACAATGCCGACTCAAGTACAAGAAGGCTGGCTCTTCATACTGTCTATGTTTTGAACCTTTCCTGTGACACCGGTTTTAGATTCCGATGCTTCACTTCAGGTTTACTGTATCCCATGGACCTTCTTATTGAGCATGAAACACAGAAATTGCATCGGAATTAAATAAAAAAGGCACAATGCCGACTTAAGTACAAGAAAACTGACTCTTCTTACTGTCTATATTTTGAACCATTCATGTGACACTAGTAATAGATTCCGAAGCTTCACTACTGGTTTACTGTATCCCTCTGACCTTCTTATTGACGATGAAACACAGAAATAGCATCGGAATTAAATACAAAAGGCACAATGCCGACTTAAGTACAAGAAAACTGACTCTTCTTACTGTCTATGTTTTGAACCATTCCTGTGACACTAGTTATAGATTCCGATGCTTCACATCCGGTTTACTGTATCCCTCTGACCTTCTTATTGACGATGCAACACAGAAATAGCATCGGAATTAAAAACAAAAGGCAAAATGCAGACATAAGTACTAGATAACTGACTCTTCTTACTGTCTATGTGTTGAACCATTCATGTGACACTAGTTATAGATTCCGATGCTTCACTTCAGGTTTACTGTATCCCTCTGGCCTTCTTATTGACGATGAAACACAGAAATTGCATCGGAATTAAATACAAAAGACACAATGACGACTTAAGTCAAGAAAACTGACTCTTCTTACTGACTATGTTTTGAACCATTCCTGTGACACTAGCTATAGATTCAGATGCTTCACTTCAGGTTTACTGTATCCCTCTGACCTTCTTATTGACGATGGAACACAGAAATTGCATCGGAATTAAATACAAAAGGCACAATGCCGACTTAAGTACAAGAAAACTGACTCTTCTTACTGGATATATTTTGAAACATTCCTGTGACACTAGTTATAGATTCCGATGCTTCACTTCAGGTTTACTGTATCCATCTGACCTTCTTATTGACGACGAAACACAGAAATTGCATCGGAATTAAATACAAAAGGCACAATGCCGACTTAAGTACAAGAAAACTGACTCTTCTTACTGTCTATATTTTGAACCATTCATGTGACACTAGTAATAGATTCCGATGCTTCACTACAGGTTTACTGTATACCCCTGACCTTCTTATTGACGATGAAACACAGAAATTGCATCGGAATTAAATACAAAAGGCACAATGCCGACTTAAGTACAAGAAAACTAACTCCTCTTCCTGTCTTTGTTTTGAACCATTCCTGTAACACTAGTTATAGATTCCGATGCTTCACTTCAGGTTTACTGTATCCCTCTGACCTTCCTATTGACGATGAAAACACAGAAATTGCATTGGAATTAAATGCAAAAGGCACAATCCCGAATTAAATACAAGGAAACTGACTCTTCATACTGTCTATGTTTTGAAAAATTCCTGTGACACTAGTTATAGATTCCGATGCTTCACTTCAGGTTTACTGTATCCCTCTGACCTTCCTATTGTTGATGAAACACAGAAATTGCATTGAAATTAAATACAAAAGGCACAATGCCGAATAAGTACAAGAAAACCGAATCTTCTTACTGCTATGTTTTGAACCATTCCTGTGACACTAGTTATAGATTCCGATGCTTCACTTCAGGTTTACTGTATCCCTCTGACCTTCTTATTGACGATGAAACACAGAATATGCATCGGAATTAAATACAAAAGGCACAATGCCGACTTAAGTACAAGAAAACTGACTCTTCTAACTGTCTATATTTTGAACCATTCATGTGACACTAGTAATAGATTCCGATGCTTCACTACTGGTTTACTATATCCCTCTGACCCTCTTATTGACGATGAAAAACAGAAATTGCATCGGAATTAAATACAAAAGGCACAATGCCGACTTAAGTACAAGAAAACTGACTCTTCTTACTGTCTATGTTTTGAACCATTCCTGTGACACTAGTTATAGATTCCGATGCTTCACATCCGGTTTACTGTATCCCTCTGACCTTCTTATTGACGATGAAACACAGAAATAGCATTGGAATTAAAAATAAAAGGCACAATGCAGACTTAAGTACTAGATAACTGACTCTTCTTACTGTCTATGTGTTGAACCATTCATGTGACACTAGTTATAGATTCCGATGCTTCACTTCAGGTTTACTGTATCCCTCTGGCCTTCTTATTGACGATGAAACACAGAAATTGCATCGGAATTAAATACAAAAGGCACAATGACGACTTAAGTCAAGAAAACTGACTCTTCTTACTGACTATGTTTTGAACCATTCCTGTGACACTGGCTATAGATTCCGATGCTTCACTTCAGGTTTACTGTATCCCTCTGACCTTCTTATTGACGATGGAACACAGAAATTGCATAGGAATTAAATACAAAAGGCACAATGCCGACTTAAGTACAAGAAAACTGACTCTTCTTACTGGATATATTTTGAAACATTCCTGTGACACTAGTTATAGATTCCGATGCTTCACTTCAGGTTTAATGTAACCCTTGGACCTTCTTATTGACGACGAAACACAGAATTTGCATCGGAATTAAATTCAAAAGGCACAATGCCGACTTAAGTACAAGAAGACTGACTCTTCTTACTGTCTTTGTTCTGAACCATTCCTGTGACACTAGTTATAGTTTCCGATGCTTCACTTCACGTTCACTGTATCCCTCTGACCTTCTTCTCGACATTGAAAAGCAGAAATTGCATCGGAATTAAATACAAAAGGCACAACGCCGACTTAAGTACAACAAAACTGACATTTCTTACTGTCTATGTTTTGAAAGATTCCTGTGACACTAGTTATAGATTCCGATGCTTCACTTCAGGTTTCTGTATCCCTGTGACCTTCTTATTGACGATGAATCACAGAAATTGCTTCGGAATTAAATACAAAAGGCACAATGCCGACTTAAGTACAAGAAAACTGACTCTTCTTACTGTCTACGATTTGATCCATTCCTGTGACACTAGTTATAGTTTCCGATGCTTCACTTCAGGTTTACTGAATCCCTCTGACCTTCTTATTGACGATTAAACTTAGAAATTACATCGGAATTAAATAGAAAAGGAACAATGCCGACTTAAGTACAAGAAAACTGACTCTTCTTACTGTCTATGTCTTGAACCGTTACTGTGACACTAGTTATAGATGCCGATGCTTCACTTCAGGTTTACTGTATCCCTCTGACCTTCTTATTGACGATGAAACACAGAAATTGCTTCGGAATTAAATACAAAATGCACATTGCCGAATTAAGTACAAAAAAACTGACTCTTCTTACTGTCTATGTTTTGAACCATTCCTGTGACAGTAAATATTGATTCCGATGCTTCACTTCAGGTTTACTGTATCCCTCTGACCTTCTTATTGTTGATGAAACACAGAAATTGCATCGGAATTATATACAAAAGGCACAATGCCGACTTAAGTACAAGAAAACCGACTCTTCTTGCTGCTATGTTTTGAACCATTCCTGTGACACTAGTTATAGATTCCGATGCTTCACTTCAGGTTTACTGTATCCCTCTGACCTTCTCATTGACGATGAAACACAGAAATTGCATCAGAATTACATACAAACGGCACAATGCCGACTTAAGTACAAGAAAACTGACTCTTCTTACTGTCTATATTTTGAACCATTCATGCGACAGTAGTAATAGATTCCGATGCTTCACTACAAGTCTTTTGTATCCCTCTGACCTTCTTATTGACGATGAAACACAGAAATTGCATCGGAATTAAATACAAAAGGCACAATGACGACTTAAGTACAAGAAAACGGACTCTTCTCACTGTTTATGTTTTGAACCATTCCAGTGACACTAGTTATAGATTCCGATGCTTCACTTCCGGTTTACTGTATCCCACTGACCTTCTTATTGACGATGAAACATAGAAATTGCATCTGAATTAAATACAAAAGGCCCAATGCCGAGTTATGTACAAGATAACTGAATCTTCTTACTGTCTATGTGTTGAACCATTCATGTGACATTAGTTATAGATTCCGATGCTTCACTTCAGGTTTACTGTATCCCTCTGACCTTCTTATTGACGATGACTCACAGAAATTGCATCTGAATTAAATACAAAAGGCACAATGCCAACTTAAGTACAAGAAAACTGACTCTTCTTACTGTCTATGTTTTGAACCATTCCTGTGTCACTAGTTATAGATTCCGATGCTTCACTTCAGGTTTACTGTATCCCTCTGACCTTCTTATTGACGATGAAACACAGACATTGCATCGGAATTAAATACAAAAGGCACAATGCTGACTTAAGTACGTCTCAACTGACTTTTCCTACTGTCGTTGTTAGAACCATTCCTGTGACACTAGTTATAGATTCCGATGGTTCATTTCAGGTTTACTGTATCCCTTGGACGTTCTTATTGACTATGAAACACAGAAATTGCATCGGAATTAAATACAAAATGCACAATGCCGACTTCAGTACAAGAAGACTGACTCTTCTTACTGACTATGTTTTTAACTATTCCTGTGACACTAGTTATAGATTCCGATGCTTCACTTCAGGTTTACTGTATCCCTCTGACCTTCTTATTGACGATGAAACACAGAAATTGCATCGGTATTAAATAGAAAAGGCACAATACCGACTTAACTACAAGAAGACTGACTCTTCTTACTGACTATGTTTTGAACCATTCCTGTGACACTAGTTATAGATTCCGATGCTTAACTTCCGGATTACTGTACCCCTCTGACCTTCTTATTGACGATAAAACACAGAAATCGCATCGGAATTAAATACAAAAGGCACAATGCCGACATAAGTACAAGAAGACTGACTCTTCTTACTGTCTATGTTATAAACCTTTCCTCTGACACTAGTTATAGATTCCAATGCTTCACTCCAGGTTTACTGTATCAATTGGACCTTCTTATTGACGATGAAACACAGAAATTGCATCGGAATTAAATAGAAAAAGCACAATGCCGACTTAAGTACAAGAAGATTGACTCTTCATAATGACTATGTTATGAACCATTCTTGTGACGCTAGTTATAGATTCCGATGCTTCACTTCAGGTTTACTGTATCCCTTGGACCCTCTTATTGACGATGAAACACACTAATTGCATCGGAATTAAATACAAAAAGCACAATGCCGACTTAAGTACAAGAAGACTGACTCTTCTTACTGACTATGTTTTGAACCATTCCTGTGACACTAGTTATAGATTCCGATGCTTCACTTCAGGTTTACTGTATCCCTCTGACCTTCTTATTGACGATGAAACACCGAAATTGCATCGGAATTAAATACAAAAGGCACAATGCCGACTTAAGTACATGTAGACTGTCTTTTCCTACTGTCTATGTTTTGAACCATTCCTGTGACACTAGTTATAGATTCCGATGGTTTATTTCAGGTTTACTGTATCCCTTGGACGTTCTTATTAAAGATGAAACACAGAAATTGCATCGGAATTAAATACAAAAGGCACAATGCCGACTTAAGTACAAGAAGACTGACTCTTCTTACTGACTATGTTTTGAACCATTCCTGTGACACTAGTTATAGATTCCGATGGTTCATTTCAGGTTTACTGCATTTCTTGGACCTTCTTATTGACGATGAGACACAGAAATTGCATCGGAATTAAATACAAAAGGCACAATACCGACTTAAGTACAAGAAGACTAACTCTTCTTACTGACTATGTTTTGAACCATTCCTGTGACACTAGTTATAGATTCCGATGCTTAACTTCCGGATTACTGTACCCCTCTGACCTTCTTATTGACGATAAAACACAGAAATCGCATCGGAATTAAATTCAAAAGGCACAATGCCGACTTAAGTACATGTAGACTGTCTTTTCCTACTGTGTATGTTTTGAACCATTCCTGTGACACTAGTTATAGATTCCGATGGTTTATTTCAGCTTTACTGTATCCCTTGGACGTTCTTATTAAAGATGAAACACAAAAATTGCATCGGAATTAAATACAAAAAGCACAATGCCGACTTAAGTACAAGAAGACTGACTCATCTTACTGACTATGTTTTGAACCATTCCTGTGACACTAGTCATAGATTCCGATGCTTCATTTCAGGTTTACTATATCCCTGGGACCTTCCTATTGACGATGAGACACAGAAATCGCATCAGTATTAAATAGAAAAAGCACAATGCCGACTTAAGTACAAGAAGACTGACTCTTCCTACTCTCTATGCTTTGAAACATTCCTGTGACAATAGTTTTTTATTCCGATGCTTCACTTGAGGTTTACTGTATCCCTCGGACCTTCTTATGTACGATGAAACACAGAAATTGCATCGGAATGAAATACAAAAGGCACAATGCAGACTTAAGTACAAGAAGACTGAATCTTCCAACTCTCTATGATTTGAAACATTCCTGTGACACTAGTTGTAGATTCCGATGCTTCACTACACGTTTACTGTATCCCTCTGACCTTCTTATTGACGATGAATCACAGAAATTGCATCGGAATTAATTACAAAAGGCACAGTACCGACTTAAGTACAAGTTGACTGATTCTTCCTACTGTCTATGTGTTGAACCATTCCTGTGACACTAGTTATAGATTCCGATGCTTCACTTCAGGTTTACTGTATCCCTTGGACCTTCTTATTGACGATGAAACACACTAATTGCATCGGAATTAAATACAAAAGGCACAATGCCGACTTAGGTACAAGAAGACTGACTCTTCTTACCGACTATGTTTTGAACCATTCCTGTGACACTAGTTATAGATTCCGATGGTTTATTTCAGGTTTACTGTATCCCTTGGACAATCGTATTAACGATGAAACACAGAAATTGCATCGGAATTAAATACAAAAGGCACAATGCCGACTTAAGTACAAGAAGACTGACTCCTCTTACTGACTATGTTTTGAACCATTCCTGTGACACTAGTTATAGATTCCGATGATTCATTTCAGGTTTACTGCATCCCTAGGACCTTCTTATTGACGATGAGACACAGAAATTGCATCGGAATTAAATACAAAAGGCACAATGCCGACTTAAGTAAAAGATGTCTGACTCTTCTTACCGTCTATGATTTGAACCATTCCTGTGACACTAGTTAAAGATTCCGATGCTTCACTCCTCGTTTACTGTATCCCTTGGACCTTCTTATTGACGATGAAACACAGAAATTGCATCAGAATTAAATAGAAAAGGACAATGATGACTTAAGTACAAGACGACTGACTCTTCTAACTGTCCATGTTTTGAACTATCCCTGTGACATTAGTTATAGATTCCGATGCTTCATTCCAATTTTACTGTATCCCTTCGACCGTCTTATTGACGATAAAACACAGAAATTGCATCGGAATTAAATACAATAGGCACAATGCCTACTTAAGTACAAGAAGACGGACTCTTCTTACTGACTATGCTTTGAACCATTCCCGTGACACTAGTTATAGATTCCGATGGTTCATTTCAGGTTTACTGCATCCCTCGGACCTTCGTATTGACGATGAGACACAGAAATTGCATCGGAATTAAATACAAAAGGCACAATGCCGACTTAAGTAAAAGATGTCTGACTCTTCTTACTGTCTATAGTTTGAACCATTCCTGTGACACTAGTTATAAATTCCGATGCTTCACTCCAGGTTTACTGTATCTCTTGGACCTTCTTATTGACGATGGAACACAGAAATTGCATCAGAATTAAATAGAAAAGGCACAATGATGATATAAGTACAAGAAGACTGACTCTTCTTATTGACTATGTTTTGAACCATTCCTGTGACACTAGTCATAGATCCCGATGCTTCGCTCCAGGTTTACTCTATCCCTTGGACCTTCATATTGACGATGAAACACAGAAATTGCATCAGAATTAAATAGAAAAGGCACAATGCATACTTAAGTACAAGAAGACGTACTCTTCCTACTGTCTATGTTTTGAACCATTCCTGTGACACTAGTCATAGATTCCGATGCTTCACTTCAGGTTTACTGTATCCCTGGGACCTTCTTATTGACGATGAAACAAAGATATTGCATCGGAATTAAATAAAAAAGGCACAATACCGACTTAAGTACAAGAAGACTGACTCTTTTTACTGACTATGTTTTGAACCATTCCTGTTACACTAGTCAAAGATTCCGATGCTTAACTTCAGGATTACTGTATCCCTATGACCTTCTTATTGACGATCAAACACAGAAATTGCATCGGAATTAAATACAAAAGGCACAATACCGATATAAGTACAAGAAGACTGACTCTTCCAACTGTCTATGTTTTGAACCATTCCTGTGACACTAGTTATAGATTCCGATGCTTCACTTCAGGTTTACTGTATCCCTTGGACCTTCTTATTGACGATGAAACACAGAAATTACATCGGAATTAAATACAAAAAGCACAATGCCGACTTAAGTACAAGAAGACTGACTCTTCCAAATGTCTATGTTTTGAACCATTCCTGTGACACTAGTTATAGATTCCGATGCTTCACTCCACGTTTACTGTATCCCTCTGACCATCTTATTGACGATGAAACACAGAAATTGCATCGGAATAAAAATAGAAAAGGCACAATGCCCACTTAAGTACAAGATGACTGAATCTTCCAACTCACTATGTTTGAACCATTCCTGTGACACTAGTTATAGATTCCGATGCTTCACTCTAGGTTTACTGTATCCCTTGGACCTTCTTATTGACGATGAAACACAGATATTGCATCAGAATTAAATAGAAAAGGCACAATGATGACTTAAGTTCAAGAAGACTGACTCTTCTTACTTACTAGGTTTTGAACCTTTCCTGTGACACTAGTCATAGATTCCGATGCTTCACTTCAGGATTACTGTATCCCTCTGACCTTCTTATTGACGATGAAACACAGAAATTGCATCGGAATTAAATACAAAAGGCACAATGCCGACTTAAGTACAAGAAGACTGACTCTTCCTACTCTCTATGTTTTGAACCATTTCTGTGACACTAGTTTTTTATTCCGATGCTTCACTTGAGGTTTACTGTATCCCTCGGACCTTCTTATGTCCGATGAAACACAGAAAATGCATCGGAATGAAATACAAAAGGCACAATGCCGACTTAAGTACAAGAAGACTGAATCTTCCAACTCTCTATGAATTGAAACATTCCTGTGACACTAGTTATAGATTCCGATGCTTCACTACAGGTTTACTATATCCCTCTGACCTTCTTATTGACGATGAAACACAGAAATTGCATCGGAATTAAATACAAAAAGCACAATACCGACTTAAGTACAAGAAGACTGACTCTTCCGACTGTCTATGTTTTGAACCATTCCTGTGACACTAGTTATAGATTCCGATGCTTCACTTCAGGTTTACTGTATCCCTCTGACCTTCTTATTGACGTTGAAACATAGACATTGCATCGGAATTAAATACAGAAAGCACAATGCCACTTTAAGTACGTCTCTACTGACTTTTCCTACTGTCTATGTTTGAACCATTCCTGTGACACTAGATATAGATTCCGATGGTTCATTTCAGGTTTACTGTATCCCTTGGACCTTTTTATTGACTATGAAACACAGAAATTGCATCGGAATTAAATACAAAAGGCACAATGCCGACATAAGTACAAGAAGACTGACTCTTCTTACTGACTATGTTTTGAACCATTCCTGTGACACTAGTTATAGATTCCGATGCTTCACTTCAGGTTTACTGTATCCCTCTGACCTTCTTATTGACGATGAAACACAGACATTGCATCGGAATTAAATACAGAAGGCACAATGCCAACTTAAGTACGTCTCTACTGACTTTTCCTACTGTCTATGTTTGAACCATTCCTGTGACACTAGATATAGATTCCGATGCTTCACATCAAGTTTACTGTATCCCTCTGGCATGCTTAATGACGATGAAACACAGAAATTGCATCGGAATTAAATACAAAAGGCACAATGCCGACGTAAGTACTAGAAGACAGACTCTTCCTACTCTCTATGTTTTGAACCATTCCTGTGACACTAGTTTTTTATTCCGATGCTTCACTTGAGGTTTACTGGATCCCTCGGACCTTCTTATGTACGATGAAACACAGAAAATGCATCGGAATGAAATACAAAAGGCACAATGCCGACTTAAGTACAAGAAGACTGAATCTTCCAACTCTCCATGATTTGAAACATTCCTGTGACACTAGTAATAGATTCCGATGCTTCACTTCAGGTTTACTGTATCCCTTGGACCTTCTTATTGACGATGAAACACAGAAATTGCATCGGAATTATATACAAAAGGCACAATGCCGACTTAAGTACAAGAAGACTGACTCTTCTTACTGACTATGTTTTGAACCATTCCTGTAACACTAGTCATAGATTCCGATGCTTAACTTCAGGATTACTGTAACCCTATGACCTTCTTATTGACGATGAAACACAGAAATTGCATCGGAATTAAATACAAAAGGCACAATGCCGACTTAAGTACAAGGAGACTGACTCTTCTTAGTGTCTATGTTTTGAACCATTCCTGTGACACTAGTCATAGATTCCGATGCTTAACTTCAGGATTACTGTATCCCTATGACCTTCTTATTGACGATGAAACACAGAAATTGCATCGGAATTAAATACAAAAGGCACAAAGCCGACTTAAGTACAAGGAGACTGACTCTACTTACTGTCTATGTTTTGAACCATTCCTGTGACACTAGTCATAGGTTCCGATGCTTCACTTCAGGATTACTGTAACCCTATGACCTTCTTATAGACGATGAAACACAGAAATTGCATCGGAATTAAATACAAATGGCACAATGCAGACTTAAGTACAAGAAGACTGACTCTTCTTACTGTATATGTTTTGAACCATCCCTGTGACACAAGTTATAGATTCCGATGATTCACTCCAGGTTCACTGTATCCCTTGGACTTTCCTATTGACGATGAAACACAGAAATTGCATCGAAATTGAATACAAAAGGCACAATGCCAACTAAAGTACAAGAAGACTGACCTTTCTGACAGTCTATGTTTTGAACCATTCCTGTGACACTAGTTATAAATTTCGATGCTTCACATCAGGTTTACTGTATCCCTCTGACCTTCTTATTTACATTGAAACACAGAAATTGCATCGGAATTAAATACAAAAGGCACAATGCCGACTTAAGTACATGTAGACTGACTTTTCCTACTGTCTATGTTTTGAACCATTCCTCTGACACTAGTTATAGATTCCGATGGTTCATTACAGGTTTACTGCATCCCTTGGATCTTCTTATTGATGATGAAACACAGAAATTGCATCGGAACTAATACAAAAAGCACAATGCCGACTTAAGTACAAGAAGACTGACTCTTCCAACTGTCTATGTTTTGAACCATTCCTGTGACACTAGTTATAGATTCAGATGCTTCACTCCACGTTTACTGTATCCCTCTGACCATCTTATTGACGATGAAACACAGAAATTGCATCGGAATAAAAATAGAAAAGGCATAATGCCCACTTAAGTACAAGATGACTGAATATTACAACTCACTATGTTTTGAACCATTCCTGTGACTCTAGTTATAGATTCCGATGCTTCACTCCAGGTTTACTGTATCCCTTGGACCTTCTTATTGACGATGAAACACAGAAATTGCATCGGAATTAAATAGAAAAAGCACAATGCCGACTTAAGTACAAGAAGATTGACTCTTCATAATGACTATGTTATGAACCATTCTTGTGACGCTAGTTATAGATTCCGATGCTTCACTTCAGGTTTACTGTATCCCTTGGACCCTCTTATTGACGATGAAACACACTAATTGCATCGGAATTAAATACAAAAAGCACAATGCCGACTTAAGTACAAGAAGACTGACTCTTCTTACTGACTATGTTTTGAACCATTCCTGTGACACTAGTTATAGATTCCGATGCTTCACTTCAGGTTTACTGTATCCCTCTGACCTTCTTATTGACGATGAAACACCGAAATTGCATCGGAATTAAATACAAAAGGCACAATGCCGACTTAAGTACATGTAGACTGTCTTTTCCTACTGTCTATGTTTTGAACCATTCCTGTGACACTAGTTATAGATTCCGATGGTTTATTTCAGGTTTACTGTATCCCTTGGACGTTCTTATTAAAGATGAAACACAGAAATTGCATCGGAATTAAATACAAAAGGCACAATGCCGACTTAAGTACAAGAAGACTGACTCTTCTTACTGACTATGTTTTGAACCATTCCTGTGACACTAGTTATAGATTCCGATGGTTCATTTCAGGTTTACTGCATTTCTTGGACCTTCTTATTGACGATGAGACACAGAAATTGCATCGGAATTAAATACAAAAGGCACAATACCGACTTAAGTACAAGAAGACTAACTCTTCTTACTGACTATGTTTTGAACCATTCCTGTGACACTAGTTATAGATTCCGATGCTTAACTTCCGGATTACTGTACCCCTCTGACCTTCTTATTGACGATAAAACACAGAAATCGCATCGGAATTAAATTCAAAAGGCACAATGCCGACTTAAGTACATGTAGACTGTCTTTTCCTACTGTGTATGTTTTGAACCATTCCTGTGACACTAGTTATAGATTCCGATGGTTTATTTCAGCTTTACTGTATCCCTTGGACGTTCTTATTAAAGATGAAACACAAAAATTGCATCGGAATTAAATACAAAAAGCACAATGCCGACTTAAGTACAAGAAGACTGACTCATCTTACTGACTATGTTTTGAACCATTCCTGTGACACTAGTCATAGATTCCGATGCTTCATTTCAGGTTTACTATATCCCTGGGACCTTCCTATTGACGATGAGACACAGAAATCGCATCAGTATTAAATAGAAAAAGCACAATGCCGACTTAAGTACAAGAAGACTGACTCTTCCTACTCTCTATGCTTTGAAACATTCCTGTGACAATAGTTTTTTATTCCGATGCTTCACTTGAGGTTTACTGTATCCCTCGGACCTTCTTATGTACGATGAAACACAGAAATTGCATCGGAATGAAATACAAAAGGCACAATGCAGACTTAAGTACAAGAAGACTGAATCTTCCAACTCTCTATGATTTGAAACATTCCTGTGACACTAGTTGTAGATTCCGATGCTTCACTACACGTTTACTGTATCCCTCTGACCTTCTTATTGACGATGAATCACAGAAATTGCATCGGAATTAATTACAAAAGGCACAGTACCGACTTAAGTACAAGTTGACTGATTCTTCCTACTGTCTATGTGTTGAACCATTCCTGTGACACTAGTTATAGATTCCGATGCTTCACTTCAGGTTTACTGTATCCCTTGGACCTTCTTATTGACGATGAAACACACTAATTGCATCGGAATTAAATACAAAAGGCACAATGCCGACTTAGGTACAAGAAGACTGACTCTTCTTACCGACTATGTTTTGAACCATTCCTGTGACACTAGTTATAGATTCCGATGGTTTATTTCAGGTTTACTGTATCCCTTGGACAATCGTATTAACGATGAAACACAGAAATTGCATCGGAATTAAATACAAAAGGCACAATGCCGACTTAAGTACAAGAAGACTGACTCCTCTTACTGACTATGTTTTGAACCATTCCTGTGACACTAGTTATAGATTCCGATGATTCATTTCAGGTTTACTGCATCCCTAGGACCTTCTTATTGACGATGAGACACAGAAATTGCATCGGAATTAAATACAAAAGGCACAATGCCGACTTAAGTAAAAGATGTCTGACTCTTCTTACCGTCTATGATTTGAACCATTCCTGTGACACTAGTTAAAGATTCCGATGCTTCACTCCTCGTTTACTGTATCCCTTGGACCTTCTTATTGACGATGAAACACAGAAATTGCATCAGAATTAAATAGAAAAGGACAATGATGACTTAAGTACAAGACGACTGACTCTTCTAACTGTCCATGTTTTGAACTATCCCTGTGACATTAGTTATAGATTCCGATGCTTCATTCCAATTTTACTGTATCCCTTCGACCGTCTTATTGACGATAAAACACAGAAATTGCATCGGAATTAAATACAATAGGCACAATGCCTACTTAAGTACAAGAAGACGGACTCTTCTTACTGACTATGCTTTGAACCATTCCCGTGACACTAGTTATAGATTCCGATGGTTCATTTCAGGTTTACTGCATCCCTCGGACCTTCGTATTGACGATGAGACACAGAAATTGCATCGGAATTAAATACAAAAGGCACAATGCCGACTTAAGTAAAAGATGTCTGACTCTTCTTACTGTCTATAGTTTGAACCATTCCTGTGACACTAGTTATAAATTCCGATGCTTCACTCCAGGTTTACTGTATCTCTTGGACCTTCTTATTGACGATGGAACACAGAAATTGCATCAGAATTAAATAGAAAAGGCACAATGATGATATAAGTACAAGAAGACTGACTCTTCTTATTGACTATGTTTTGAACCATTCCTGTGACACTAGTCATAGATCCCGATGCTTCGCTCCAGGTTTACTCTATCCCTTGGACCTTCATATTGACGATGAAACACAGAAATTGCATCAGAATTAAATAGAAAAGGCACAATGCATACTTAAGTACAAGAAGACGTACTCTTCCTACTGTCTATGTTTTGAACCATTCCTGTGACACTAGTCATAGATTCCGATGCTTCACTTCAGGTTTACTGTATCCCTGGGACCTTCTCATTGACGATGAAACAAAGATATTGCATCGGAATTAAATAAAAAAGGCACAATACCGACTTAAGTACAAGAAGACTGACTCTTTTTACTGACTATGTTTTGAACCATTCCTGTTACACTAGTCAAAGATTCCGATGCTTAACTTCAGGATTACTGTATCCCTATGACCTTCTTATTGACGATCAAACACAGAAATTGCATCGGAATTAAATACAAAAGGCACAATACCGATATAAGTACAAGAAGACTGACTCTTCCAACTGTCTATGTTTTGAACCATTCCTGTGACACTAGTTATAGATTCCGATGCTTCACTTCAGGTTTACTGTATCCCTTGGACCTTCTTATTGACGATGAAACACAGAAATTACATCGGAATTAAATACAAAAAGCACAATGCCGACTTAAGTACAAGAAGACTGACTCTTCCAAATGTCTATGTTTTGAACCATTCCTGTGACACTAGTTATAGATTCCGATGCTTCACTCCACGTTTACTGTATCCCTCTGACCATCTTATTGACGATGAAACACAGAAATTGCATCGGAATAAAAATAGAAAAGGCACAATGCCCACTTAAGTACAAGATGACTGAATCTTCCAACTCACTATGTTTGAACCATTCCTGTGACACTAGTTATAGATTCCGATGCTTCACTCTAGGTTTACTGTATCCCTTGGACCTTCTTATTGACGATGAAACACAGATATTGCATCAGAATTAAATAGAAAAGGCACAATGATGACTTAAGTTCAAGAAGACTGACTCTTCTTACTTACTAGGTTTTGAACCTTTCCTGTGACACTAGTCATAGATTCCGATGCTTCACTTCAGGATTACTGTATCCCTCTGACCTTCTTATTGACGATGAAACACAGAAATTGCATCGGAATTAAATACAAAAGGCACAATGCCGACTTAAGTACAAGAAGACTGACTCTTCCTACTCTCTATGTTTTGAACCATTTCTGTGACACTAGTTTTTTATTCCGATGCTTCACTTGAGGTTTACTGTATCCCTCGGACCTTCTTATGTCCGATGAAACACAGAAAATGCATCGGAATGAAATACAAAAGGCACAATGCCGACTTAAGTACAAGAAGACTGAATCTTCCAACTCTCTATGAATTGAAACATTCCTGTGACACTAGTTATAGATTCCGATGCTTCACTACAGGTTTACTATATCCCTCTGACCTTCTTATTGACGATGAAACACAGAAATTGCATCGGAATTAAATACAAAAAGCACAATACCGACTTAAGTACAAGAAGACTGACTCTTCCGACTGTCTATGTTTTGAACCATTCCTGTGACACTAGTTATAGATTCCGATGCTTCACTTCAGGTTTACTGTATCCCTCTGACCTTCTTATTGACGTTGAAACATAGACATTGCATCGGAATTAAATACAGAAAGCACAATGCCACTTTAAGTACGTCTCTACTGACTTTTCCTACTGTCTATGTTTGAACCATTCCTGTGACACTAGATATAGATTCCGATGGTTCATTTCAGGTTTACTGTATCCCTTGGACCTTTTTATTGACTATGAAACACAGAAATTGCATCGGAATTAAATACAAAAGGCACAATGCCGACATAAGTACAAGAAGACTGACTCTTCTTACTGACTATGTTTTGAACCATTCCTGTGACACTAGTTATAGATTCCGATGCTTCACTTCAGGTTTACTGTATCCCTCTGACCTTCTTATTGACGATGAAACACAGACATTGCATCGGAATTAAATACAGAAGGCACAATGCCAACTTAAGTACGTCTCTACTGACTTTTCCTACTGTCTATGTTTGAACCATTCCTGTGACACTAGATATAGATTCCGATGCTTCACATCAAGTTTACTGTATCCCTCTGGCATGCTTAATGACGATGAAACACAGAAATTGCATCGGAATTAAATACAAAAGGCACAATGCCGACGTAAGTACTAGAAGACAGACTCTTCCTACTCTCTATGTTTTGAACCATTCCTGTGACACTAGTTTTTTATTCCGATGCTTCACTTGAGGTTTACTGGATCCCTCGGACCTTCTTATGTACGATGAAACACAGAAAATGCATCGGAATGAAATACAAAAGGCACAATGCCGACTTAAGTACAAGAAGACTGAATCTTCCAACTCTCCATGATTTGAAACATTCCTGTGACACTAGTAATAGATTCCGATGCTTCACTTCAGGTTTACTGTATCCCTTGGACCTTCTTATTGACGATGAAACACAGAAATTGCATCGGAATTATATACAAAAGGCACAATGCCGACTTAAGTACAAGAAGACTGACTCTTCTTACTGACTATGTTTTGAACCATTCCTGTAACACTAGTCATAGATTCCGATGCTTAACTTCAGGATTACTGTAACCCTATGACCTTCTTATTGACGATGAAACACAGAAATTGCATCGGAATTAAATACAAAAGGCACAATGCCGACTTAAGTACAAGGAGACTGACTCTTCTTAGTGTCTATGTTTTGAACCATTCCTGTGACACTAGTCATAGATTCCGATGCTTAACTTCAGGATTACTGTATCCCTATGACCTTCTTATTGACGATGAAACACAGAAATTGCATCGGAATTAAATACAAAAGGCACAAAGCCGACTTAAGTACAAGGAGACTGACTCTACTTACTGTCTATGTTTTGAACCATTCCTGTGACACTAGTCATAGGTTCCGATGCTTCACTTCAGGATTACTGTAACCCTATGACCTTCTTATAGACGATGAAACACAGAAATTGCATCGGAATTAAATACAAATGGCACAATGCAGACTTAAGTACAAGAAGACTGACTCTTCTTACTGTATATGTTTTGAACCATCCCTGTGACACAAGTTATAGATTCCGATGATTCACTCCAGGTTCACTGTATCCCTTGGACTTTCCTATTGACGATGAAACACAGAAATTGCATCGAAATTGAATACAAAAGGCACAATGCCAACTAAAGTACAAGAAGACTGACCTTTCTGACAGTCTATGTTTTGAACCATTCCTGTGACACTAGTTATAAATTTCGATGCTTCACATCAGGTTTACTGTATCCCTCTGACCTTCTTATTTACATTGAAACACAGAAATTGCATCGGAATTAAATACAAAAGGCACAATGCCGACTTAAGTACATGTAGACTGACTTTTCCTACTGTCTATGTTTTGAACCATTCCTCTGACACTAGTTATAGATTCCGATGGTTCATTACAGGTTTACTGCATCCCTTGGATCTTCTTATTGATGATGAAACACAGAAATTGCATCGGAACTAATACAAAAAGCACAATGCCGACTTAAGTACAAGAAGACTGACTCTTCCAACTGTCTATGTTTTGAACCATTCCTGTGACACTAGTTATAGATTCAGATGCTTCACTCCACGTTTACTGTATCCCTCTGACCATCTTATTGACGATGAAACACAGAAATTGCATCGGAATAAAAATAGAAAAGGCATAATGCCCACTTAAGTACAAGATGACTGAATATTACAACTCACTATGTTTTGAACCATTCCTGTGACTCTAGTTATAGATTCCGATGCTTCACTCCAGGTTTACTGTATCCCTTGGACCTTCTTATTGACGATGAAACACAGAAATTGCATCAGAATTAAATAGAAAAGGCACAATGATGACTTAAGCGCAAGAAGACTGACTCTTCTTACTTACTATGTTTTGAACCATTCCTGTGACACTAGTCATAGATTCCGATGCTTCACTTCAGGATTACTGTATCCCTCTGACCTTCTTATTGACGATGAAACACAGAAATTGCAACGGAATTAAATACAAAAGGCACAAAGCCGACTTAAGTACAAGAAGACTGACTCTTCTTACTGTCCATGAATTGAACCATCCCTGTGACACTAGTTATAGATTCCGATGCTTCATTCCAGGTTTACTGTATCCCTTGGACCTTCTTATTGACGATGAAACACAGAAATTGCATCGGAATTAAATACAATAGGCACAATGCCGACTTAAGTACAAGAAGACTGACTCTTCTTACTGACTATGTTTTGAACCATTCCTGTGACACTAGTCATGGATTCCGATGCTTAACTTCAGGATTATTGTATCCCTATGACCTTCTTATTGACGATGAAACACAGAAATTGCATCGGATTTAAATACAAAAGGCACAATGCCGACTTAAGTACAAGTAGACTGACTCTTGTTACTGTGTATGTTTTGAACCATCCCTGTGACACAAGTTATAGATTGCGATGCTTTACTCCAGGTTTACTGTATCCCTCTGACCCTCTTATTGACGATGAAACACAGAAATTGCATCGGAATTATATAGAAAAGGCACAATTCCGACGTAAGTACAAGAAGACTGACTCTTCCTACTCTCTATGTTTTGAACCATTCCTGTGACACTAGTTTTTTATTCCGATGCTTCACTTGAAGTTTACTGTATCCCTCGGACCTTCTTATGTACGATGAAACACAGAAAATGCATCGGAATTAAATACAAAAGGCACAATGCCGACTTAAGTACAAGAAGACTGAATCTTCCAACTCTCTATGATTAGAAACATTCCTGTGACACTAGTTATAGATTCCGATGCTTCACTACAGGTTTACTGTATTCCTCTGACTTTCTTATTGACGATGAAACACAGAAATTGCATCGGAATTAAATACAAAAGTCACAATACCGACTTAAGTACAAGAAGACTGACTCTTCCGACTGTCTATGTTTTGAACCATTCCGGTGACACTAGTTATAGATTCCGATGCTTCACTTCAGGTTTACTGTATCCCTTGGACCTTCTTATTGACGATGAAACACAGTAATTGCTGCGGAATTAAATACAAAAGGCACAATGCCGACTTAAGTACAAGAAGACTGACTCTTATTACTGTCTACGTTTTGAAGCATTCCTGTGACACTAGTTATAGATTCCGATGCTTCACTTCAGGTTTACTGTATCCCTCTGACCTTCTTATTGACGATGAAACACAGACATTGCATCGGAATTAAATACAGAAGGCACAATGCCAACTTAAGTACGTCTCTACTGACTTTTCCTACTGTCTATGTTTGAACCATTCCTGTGACACTAGATATAGATTCCGATGATTCATTTCAGGTTTACTGTATCCCTTGGACCTTCTTATTGACTATGAAACACAGAAATTGCATCGGAATTAAATACAAAAGCCACAATGCGACATAAGTACAACAAGACTGACTCTTCTTACTGACTATGTTTTGAACCTTTCCTGTGACACTAGCTATAGATTCCGATGCTTCACTTCAGGTTTACTGTATCCCTCTGACCTACTTATTGACGATGAAACACAGAAATTGCATCGGTATTAAATAGAAAAGGCACAATACCGACTTAACTACAAGAAGACTGACTGTTCTTACTGACTATGTTTTGATCCATTATTCTGACACTAGTTATAGATTCCGATGCTTAACTTCAGGATTACTGTACCCCTCTGACCTTCTTATTGACGATAAAACATAGAAATTGCATCGGAATTAAATACAAAAGGCACAATGCCAACATAAGTACAAGAAGACTGACTCTTCTTACTGTCTATGTTTTGAACCTTTCCTCTGACACTAGTTTTTTATTCCGATGCTTCACTTGAGGTTTACTGGATCCCTCGGACCTTCTTATGTACGATGAAACACAGAAAATGCATCGGAATTAAATACAAAAGGCACAATGCCGACTTAAGTACAAGAAGACTGATTCTTCCAACTCTCCATGATTTGAAACATTCCTGTGACACTAGTAATAGACTCCGATGCTTCACTACAGGTTTACTGTATCCCTTGGACCTGCTTATTGACGATGAAACACACTAATTGCATCAGAATTAAATACAAAAGGCACCATGCCGACTTAAGTACAAGAAGACTGACTCTTCTTACTGACTATGTGTTGAACCATTCCTGTGAAACTAGTTATAGATTCCGATGCTTCACTTCAGGTTTACTGTATCCCTCTGACCTTCTTATTGACGATGAAACACAGACATTGCATCGGAATTAAATACAAAAGGCACAATGCCGACTTAAGTACATTTAGACTGACTTTTCCTACTGTCCATGTTTTGAACCATTCCTGTGACACTAGTTATACATTCCGATGGTTCATTTCAGGTTTACTGTATCCCGTGGACCTTCTTATTAACGATGAAACACAGGAATTGCATCGGAATTAAATACAAAAGGCACAATGCCGACTTAAGTACAAGAAGACTGACTCATCTTACTGACTATGTTTTGAACCATTCCTGTGACACTAGTTATAGATTCCGAAAGTTCATTTCAGGTTTACTGCATCCCTTGGACCTTCTTCTTGACGATGAGACACAGAAATTGCATCGGAATTAAATACAAAAGGCACAATGCCGATTTAAGTAAAAGATGTCTGACTCTTCTTACTGTCTATGATTTGAACCATTCCTGTGACACTAGTTATAGATTCCGATGCTTCACTCCAGGTTTACTGTATCCCTTGGACCTTCTTATTGGCGATGAAACACAGAAATTGCATCAGAATTAAATAGAAAAGGCACAATGATGACTTAAGTGCAAGAAGACTGACTCTTCTTACTGACTATGTTTTGAACCATTCCTGTGACACTAGTCATAGATTCCGATGCTTCACTTCAGGATTACTCTATCCCTCTGACCTTCATATTGACGATGAAACACAGAAATTGCTTCGGAATTAAATAGAAAAGGCACAATGCCGACTTAAGTACAAGAAGACGGACTCTTCTTACTGTCCATGTTTTGAACCATCCCTGTGACACTAGTTATAGATTCCGATGCTTCATTCCAGGTTTACTGTATCCCTTGGACCTTCTTATAGACGATGAAACACAGAAATTGCATCGGAATTAAATACAATAGGCACAATGCCGACTTAACTACAAGAAGACTGACTCTTCCTACTGTCTATGTTTTGAACCATTCCTGTGACACTAGTCATACTTTCCGATGCTTCACTTCAGGTTTACTGTATCCCTTGGACCTTCTTATTGACGATGAAACACAGAAATTGCATCGGAATTAAATACAAAAGGCACAATGCCGACTTAAGTGGAAGAAGACTGACTCTTCTTACTGACTATGTTTGAACCATTCCTGTGACACTAGTCATAGATTCCGATGCTTAACTTCAGGATTACTGTATCCCTATGACCTTCTTATTGACGATGAAACACAGAAATTGCATCGCAATTAAATACAAAAGGCACAATGCCGTCTTAAGTACAAGGAGACTGACACTTCTTACTGTCTATGTTTTGAACCATTCCTGTGACACTAGTCATAGATTCCGATGCTTAACTTCAGGATTACTGTATCCCTATGACCTTCTTATTGACGATGAAACACAGAAATTGCATCGGAATTAAATACAAAAGGCACAAAGCCGAATTAAGTACAAGGAGACTGACTCTTCTTACTGTCTAGGTTTTGAACCATTCCTGTGACACTAGTCATAGATTCCGATGCTTAACTTCAGGATTACTGTATCTCTATGACCTTCTTATTGACGAGGAAACACAGAAATTGCATCGGAATTAAATACAAATGTCACAATGCAGACTTAAGTACAAGAAGACAGACTCTTCTTACTGTATATGTTTTGAACCATCCCTGTGACACAAGTTATAGATTCCGATGCTTCACTCCAGGTTCACTGTATCCCTTGGACCTTCCTATTGACGATGAAACACAGAAATTGCATCGAAATTGAATACAAAAGGCACAATGCCGACTAAAGTACAAGAAGACTGACCTTTCTGACAGTCTATGTTTTGAACCATTCCTGTGACACTAGTTATAAATTTCGATGCTTCACATCAGGTTTACTGTATCCCTCTGACCTTCTTATTTACGATGAAACACAGAAATTGCATCGGAATTAAATACAAAAGGCACAATGCCGTCTTAAGTACATGTAGACTGACTTTTCCTACTGTCTATGTTTTGAACCATTCCTGTGACACTAGTTATAGATTCCGATGGTTCATTACAGATTTACTGTATCCCTTGGACCTCCTTATTGACGATGAAACACAGAAATTGCATCGGAACTAATACAAAAAGCACAATGCCGACTTAAGTACAAGAAGACTGACTCTTCCAACTGTCTATGTTTTGAACCATTCCTGTGACACTAGTTATGGATTCCGATGCTTCACTCCACGTTTACTGTATCCCTCTGACCATCCTATTGACGATGAAACACAGAAATTGCATCGGAATAAAAATAGAAAAGGCACAATGCCCACTTAAGTACAAGATGACTGAATCTTCCAACTCACTATGTTTTGAACCATTCCTGTGACACTAGTTATAGATTCCGATGCTTCATTCCAGGTTTACTGTATCCCTCTGACCTTCTTATTGACGATGAAACACAGAAATTGAATCGGAATTAAATACAAAAGGCACAAAGCCGACTTAAGTACAAGAAGACTGACTCTTCTTACTGTCCATGTTTTGAACCATCCCTGTGACACTAGTTATAGATTCCGATGCTTCATTCCAGGTTTACTGTATCCCTTGGACCTTCTTAATGACGATGAAACACAGAAATTGCATCGGAATTAAATACAATAGGCACAATGCCGGCTTAAGTACAAGAAGACTGACTCTTCTTACTGACTATGTTTTGAACCATTCCTGCGACACTAGTCATAGATTCCGATGCTTAACTTCAGGATTACTGTATCCCTATGACCTTCTTATAGACGATGAAACACAGAAATTGCATCGGAATTCAATACATAAGGCACAATGCCGACTTAAGTACAAGAAGACTGACTCTTCTTATTGTGTATGTTTTGAACCATCCCTGTGACACAAGTTATAGATTGCGATGCTTTACTCCAGGTTTACTGTATCCCTCTGACCTTCTTATTGACGATGAAACACAGAAATTGCATCGGAATTATATAGAAAAGGCACAATTCCGACGTAAGTACAAGAAGACTGACTCTTCCTACTCTCTATGTTTTGAACCATTCCTGTGGCACTAGTTTTTTATTCCGATGCTTCACTTGAGGTTTACTGTATCCCTCGGACCTTCTTATGTACGATGAAACACGGAAAATGCATCGGAATGAAATACAAAAGGCACAATGCCGACTTAAGTACAAGAAGACTGAATCTTCCAACTCTCTATGATTTGAAACATTCCTGTGACACTAGTTATAGATTCCGATGCTTCACTACAGGTTTACTCTATCCCTCGGACCTCCTTATTGCCGATGAAACACAGAAATTGCATCGGAATTAAATACAAAAGGCACAATACCGACTTAAGTACAAGAAGACTGACTCTTCCGACTGTCTATGTTTTGAACCATTCCTGTGACACTAGTTATAGATTCCGATGCTTCACTTCAGGTTTACTGTATCCCTTGGACCTTCTTATTGACTATGAAACACAGTAATTGCTTCGGAATTAAATACAAAAGGCACAATGCCGACTTAAGTACAAGAAGACTGACTCTTATTACTGTCTACGTTTTGAACCATTCCTGTGACACTAGTTATAGATTCCGATGCTTCACTTCAGGTTTACGGTATCCCTCTGACCTTCTTATTGACGATGAAACACAGACATTGCATAGGAATTAAATACAGAAGTCACAATGCCAACTTAAGTACGTCTCTACTGACTTTTCCTAATGTGTATGTTTGAACCATTCCTGTGACACTAGATATAGATTCCGATGGTTCATTTCAGGTTTACTGTATCCCTTGGACCTTCTTATTGACTATGAAACACAGAAATTGCATCGGAATTAAATACAAAAGGCACAATGCGACATAAGTACAACAAGACTGACTCTTCTTACTGACTATGTTTTGAACCATTCCTGTGACACTAGTTATAGATTCCGATGCTTCACTTCAGGTTTACTGTATCCCTCTGACCTACTTATTGACGATGAAACACAGAAATTGCATCGGTATTAAATAGAAAAGGCACAATACCGACTTAAGTACAAGAAGACTGACTCTTCTTACTGACTATGTTTTGATCCATTCCTCTGACACTAGTTATAGATTCCGATGCTTAACTTCGGGATTACTGTTCCCCTCTGACCTTCGTATTGACGATAATACACAGATATTGCATCGGAATTAAATACAAAAGGCACAATGCCAACATAAGTACAAGAAGACTGACTCTTCTTACTGTCTATGTTTTGAACCTCCCCTCTGACACTAGTTATAGATTCCGATGCTTCACTCCAGGTTTACTGTATCCCTTGGACCTTCTTGTTGACGATGAAACACAGAAATTGCATCGGAATTAAATAGATAAGGCACAATGCCGACTTAAGTACAAGAAGACTGACTCTTCTTAATGACTATGTTTTGAACCATTCCTGTGACACTAGTCATAGATTGCGATGCTTCATTTCAGGTTTACTATATCTCTGGGCCCTTCCTATTAACGATGAGACACAAAAATCTCATCGGTATTAAATAGAAAAAGCACAATGCCGACTTAAGTACAAGAAGACTGACTCTTCCTACTCTCTATGCTTTGAAACATTCCTGTGACACTAGTTTTTTATTCCGATGCTTCACTTGAGGTTTACTGTATCCCTCCGACCTTCTTATGTACGATGAAACACAGAAAATGTATCGGAATGAAATACAAAAGGCACAATGCCGACTTAAGAACAAGAAGACTGAATCTTCCAACTCTCTATGATTTGAAACATTCCTGTGACACTAGTTATAGATTCCGATGCTTCACTACAGGTTTACTGTATCCCTCTGACCTTCTTATTGACGATGAAACACAGAAATTGCATCGGAATTAAATACAAAAGGCACAATACCGACTTAAGTACAAGAAGACTGATTCTTCCTACTGTCTATGTTTTGAACCATTCCTGTGACACTAGTTATAGATTCCGATGCTTCACTTCAGGTTTACTGTATCCCTTGGACCTTCTTATTGACGATGAAACACACTAATTGCATCGGAATTAAATACAAAAGGCACAATGCCGACTTAGGTACAAGAAAACTGACTCTTCCTACTGACTATGTTTTGAACCATTCCTGTGACACTAGTTATAGATTCCGATGCTTCACTTCAGGTTTACTGTATCCCTCTGACCATCTTATTGACGATGAAACACAGAAATTGCATCGGAATTAAATACAAAAGGCACAATGCCGACTTAAGTACATGTAGACTGTCTTTTCCTACTGTCTATGTCTTGAACCATTCCTGTGACACTAGTTATAGATTCCGATGGTTTATTTCAGGTTTACTGTATCCCTTGGACGTTCTTATTAACGACGAAACACAGAAATTGCATCGGAATTAAATACAAAAGGCACAATGCCGACTTAAGTACAAGAAGACTGACTCTTCTTACAATCTATGCTTTGAACCATTCCTGTGACACTAGTTATAGATTCCGATGCTTCACTTAAGGTTTACTGTATTCCTCTGACCTCCTTATTGACGATGAAACACAGAAATTGCATCGGAATTAAATACAAGAGGCACAATGCCTACTTAAGTACAAGAAACCTGACTCTTCCTACTGTCGATGTTTGAACCATTCCTGTGACACTAGTTATAGATTCCGATGCTTCACTCCAGGTTTACAGTATCCCTTGGACCTTCTTATTGGCGATGAAACACAGAAATTGCATCAGAATTAAATAGAAAAGGCACAATGATGACTTAAGTGCAAGAAGACTGACTCTTCTTACTGACTGTGTTTTGAACCATTCCTGTGACACTAGTCATAGATTCCGATGCTTCACTTCAGGATTACTGTATCCCTCTGACCTTCATATTGACGATGAAACACAGAAATTGCTTCGGAATTAAATAGAAAAGGCACAATGCCGACTTAAGTACAAGAAGACGGACTCTTCTTACTGTCCATGTTTTGAACCATCCCTGTGACACTAGTTATAGATTCCGATGCTTCATTCCAGGTTTACTGTATCCCTTGGACCTTCTTATAGACGATGAAACACAGAAATTGCATCGGAATTAAATACAATAGGCACAATGCCGACTTAACTACAAGAAGACTGACTCTTCCTACTGTCTATGTTTTGAACCATTCCTGTGACACTAGTCATACTTTCCGATGCTTCACTTCAGGTTTACTGTATCCCTTGGACCTTCTTATTGACGATGAAACACAGAAATTGCATCGGAATTAAATACAAAAGGCACAATGCCGACTTAAGTGGAAGAAGACTGACTCTTCTTACTGACTATGTTTGAACCATTCCTGTGACACTAGTCATAGATTCCGATGCTTAACGTCAGGATTACTGTATCCCTATGATCTTCTTATTGACGATGAAACACAGAAATTGCATCGGAATTAAATACAAAAGGCACAAAGCCGAATTAAGTACAAGGAGACTGACTCTTCTTACTGTCTAGGTTTTGAACCATTCCTGTGACACTAGTCATAGATTCCGATGCTTAACTTCAGGATTACTGTATCCCTATGACCTTCTTATTGACGAGGAAACACAGAAATTGCATCGGAATTAAATACAAATGTCACAATGCAGACTTAAGTACAAGAAGACAGACTCTTCTTACTGTATATGTTTTGAACCATCCCTGTGACACAAGTTATAGATTCCGATGCTTCACTCCAGGTTCACTGTATCCCTTGGACCTTCCTATTGACGATGAAACACAGAAATTGCATCGAAATTGAATACAAAAGGCACAATGCCGACTAAAGTACAAGAAGACTGACCTTTCTGACAGTCTATGTTTTGAACCATTCCTGTGACACTAGTTATAAATTTCGATGCTTCACATCAGGTTTACTGTATCCCTCTGACCTTCTTATTTACGATGAAACACAGAAATTGCATCGGAATTAAATACAAAAGGCACAATGCCGTCTTAAGTACATGTAGACTGACTTTTCCTACTGTCTATGTTTTGAACCATTCCTGTGACACTAGTTATAGATTCCGATGGTTCATTACAGATTTACTGTATCCCTTGGACCTCCTTATTGACGATGAAACACAGAAATTGCATCGGAACTAATACAAAAAGCACAATGCCGACTTAAGTACAAGAAGACTGACTCTTCCAACTGTCTATGTTTTGAACCATTCCTGTGACACTAGTTATGGATTCCGATGCTTCACTCCACGTTTACTGTATCCCTCTGACCATCCTATTGACGATGAAACACAGAAATTGCATCGGAATAAAAATAGAAAAGGCACAATGCCCACTTAAGTACAAGATGACTGAATCTTCCAACTCACTATGTTTTGAACCATTCCTGTGACACTAGTTATAGATTCCGATGCTTCATTCCAGGTTTACTGTATCCCTCTGACCTTCTTATTGACGATGAAACACAGAAATTGAATCGGAATTAAATACAAAAGGCACAAAGCCGACTTAAGTACAAGAAGACTGACTCTTCTTACTGTCCATGTTTTGAACCATCCCTGTGACACTAGTTATAGATTCCGATGCTTCATTCCAGGTTTACTGTATCCCTTGGACCTTCTTAATGACGATGAAACACAGAAATTGCATCGGAATTAAATACAATAGGCACAATGCCGACTTAAGTACAAGAAGACTGACTCTTCTTACTGACTATGTTTTGAACCATTCCTGCGACACTAGTCATAGATTCCGATGCTTAACTTCAGGATTACTGTATCCCTATGACCTTCTTATAGACGATGAAACACAGAAATTGCATCGGAATTCAATACATAAGGCACAATGCCGACTTAAGTACAAGAAGACTGACTCTTCTTATTGTGTATGTTTTGAACCATCCCTGTGACACAAGTTATAGATTGCGATGCTTTACTCCAGGTTTACTGTATCCCTCTGACCTTCTTATTGACGATGAAACACAGAAATTGCATCGGAATTATATAGAAAAGGCACAATTCCGACGTAAGTACAAGAAGACTGACTCTTCCTACTCTCTATGTTTTGAACCATTCCTGTGACACTAGTTTTTTATTCCGATGCTTCACTTGAGGTTTACTGTATCCCTCGGACCTTCTTATGTACGATGAAACACGGAAAATGCATCGGAATGAAATACAAAAGGCACAATGCCGACTTAAGTACAAGAAGACTGAATCTTCCAACTCTCTATGATTTGAAACATTCCTGTGACACTAGTTATAGATTCCGATGCTTCACTACAGGTTTACTCTATCCCTCGGACCTCCTTATTGCCGATGAAACACAGAAATTGCATCGGAATTAAATACAAAAGGCACAATACCGACTTAAGTACAAGAAGACTGACTCTTCCGACTGTCTATGTTTTGAACCATTCCTGTGACACTAGTTATAGATTCCGATGCTTCACTTCAGGTTTACTGTATCCCTTGGACCTTCTTATTGACTATGAAACACAGTAATTGCTTCGGAATTAAATACAAAAGGCACAATGCCGACTTAAGTACAAGAAGACTGACTCTTATTACTGTCTACGTTTTGAACCATTCCTGTGACACTAGTTATAGATTCCGATGCTTCACTTCAGGTTTACTGTATCCCTCTGACCTTCTTATTGACGATGAAACACAGACATTGCATAGGAATTAAATACAGAAGTCACAATGCCAACTTAAGTACGTCTCTACTGACTTTTCCTAATGTGTATGTTTGAACCATTCCTGTGACACTAGATATAGATTCCGATGGTTCATTTCAGGTTTACTGTATCCCTTGGACCTTCTTATTGACTATGAAACACAGAAATTGCATCGGAATTAAATACAAAAGGCACAATGCGACATAAGTACAACAAGACTGACTCTTCTTACTGACTATGTTTTGAACCATTCCTGTGACACTAGTTATAGATTCCGATGCTTCACTTCAGGTTTACTGTATCCCTCTGACCTACTTATTGACGATGAAACACAGAAATTGCATCGGTATTAAATAGAAAAGGCACAATACCGACTTAAGTACAAGAAGACTGACTCTTCTTACTGACTATGTTTTGATCCATTCCTCTGACACTAGTTATAGATTCCGATGCTTAACTTCGGGATTACTGTTCCCCTCTGACCTTCTTATTGACGATAATACACAGATATTGCATCGGAATTAAATACAAAAGGCACAATGCCAACATAAGTACAAGAAGACTGACTCTTCTTACTGTCTATGTTTTGAACCTCCCCTCTGACACTAGTTATAGATTCCGATGCTTCACTCCAGGTTTACTGTATCCCTTGGACCTTCTTATTGACGATGAAACACAGAAATTGCATCGGAATTAAATAGATAAGGCACAATGCCGACTTAAGTACAAGAAGACTGACTCTTCTTAATGACTATGTTTTGAACCATTCCTGTGACACTAGTCATAGATTGCGATGCTTCATTTCAGGTTTACTATATCTCTGGGCCCTTCCTATTAACGATGAGACACAAAAATCTCATCGGTATTAAATAGAAAGAGCACAATGCCGACTTAAGTACAAGAAGACTGACTCTTCCTACTCTCTATGCTTTGAAACATTCCTGTGACACTAGTTTTTTATTCCGATGCTTCACTTGAGGTTTACTGTATCCCTCCGACCTTCTTATGTACGATGAAACACAGAAAATGTATCGGAATGAAATACAAAAGGCACAATGCCGACTTAAGTACAAGAAGACTGAATCTTCCAACTCTCTATGATTTGAAACATTCCTGTGACACTAGTTATAGATTCCGATGCTTCACTTCAGGTTTACTGTATCCCTCTGACCATCTTATTGACGATGAAACACAGAAATTGCATCGGAATTAAATACAAAAGGCACAATGCCGACTTAAGTACATGTAGACTGTCTTTTCCTACTGTCTATGTCTTGAACCATTCCTGTGACACTAGTTATAGATTCCGATGGTTTATTTCAGGTTTACTGTATCCCTTGGACGTTCTTATTAACGACGAAACACAGAAATTGCATCGGAATTAAATACAAAAGGCACAATGCCGACTTAAGTACAAGAAGACTGACTCTTCTTACAATCTATGCTTTGAACCATTCCTGTGACACTAGTTATAGATTCCGATGCTTCACTTAAGGTTTACTGTATTCCTCTGACCTTCTTATTGACGATGAAACACAGAAATTGCATCGGAATTAAATACAAGAGGCACAATGCCTACTTAAGTACAAGAAACCTGACTCTTCTTACTGTCGATGTTTGAACCATTCCTGTGACACTAGTTATAGATTCCGATGCTTCACTCCAGGTTTACTGTATGACTTGGACCTTCTTATTGACGATGAAACACAGAAATTGCATCAGAATTAAATAGAAAAGGCACAATGCCGACTTAAGTACAAGAAAACGGACTCTTCCCACTGTCTATGTTTTGAACCATTCCTGTGACACTAGTCATAGATTCCGATGCTTCTCTTCAGGTTTACTGTATCCCTGGGACCTTCATATTGACGATGAAACAAAGAAATTGCATCGGAATTAAATAAAAAAGGCACAATACCGACTTAAGTACAAGAAGACTGACTCTTCTTACTGACTATGTTTTGAACCATTCCTGTGACACTAGTCATAGATTCCGAAGCTTAACTACAGGATTACTGTATCCCTACGACCTTCTTATGGACGATCAAACACAGAAATTGCATCGGAATTAAATACAAAAGGCACAATGCCGACGTAAGTACAAGAAGACAGACTCTTCCTACTCTCTATGTTTTGAACCATTCCTGTGACACTAGTATTTTATTCCGATGCTTCACTTGAGGTTTACTGGATCCCTCGGACCTTCTTATGTACGATGAAACACAGAAAATGCATCGGAATGAAATACAAAAGGCACAATGCCGACTTAAGAACAAGAAGACTGAATCTTCCAACTCTCCATTATTTGAAACATTCCTGTGACACTAGTAATAGATTCCGATGCTTCACTACAGGTTTACTGTATCCCTCTGACCTTCTTATTGAAGATGAAACACAGAAATTGCATCGGAATTAAATACAAAAGGCACAATACCGATATAAGTACAAGAAGACTGACTCTTCCAACTGTCTATGTTTTGAAACATTCCTGTGACACTAGTTATAGTTTCCGATGCTTCACTTCAGGTTTACTGTATCCCTTGGACCTGCTTATTGACGACGAAACACATTAATTGCATCGGAATTAAATACAAAAGGCACAATGCCAACTTAAGTACAAGAAGAGTGACTCTTCTTACTGACTATGTTTTGAACCATTCCTGTGACACTAGTTACAGATTCCGATGCTTCACTTCAGGTTTACTGTATCCCTCTGACCTTCTTATTGACGATGAAACACAGAAATTGCATCGGAATTAAATACGAAAGGCACAATGCCGACTTAAGTACATTTAGACTGACTTTTCCTACTGTCTATGTTTCGAATCATTCCTGTGACACTAGTTATAGATTCCGATGGTTCATTTCAGGTTTACTGTATCCCGTGGACCTTCTTATTAACGATGAAACACAGGAATTGCATCGGAATTAAATACAAAAGGCAAAATGCCGACTTAAGTACATGAAGACTGACTCTTCTTACTGACTATGTTTTGAACCATTCCGGTGACATTAGTTATAGATTCCGATGGTTCATTTCAGGTTTACTGCATCCCACGGACCTTCTTATTGACGATGAGACACAGAAATTGCATCGGAATTAAATACAAAAGGCACAATGCCGATTTAAGTAAAAAATGTCTGACTCTTCTTACTGTCTATGATTTGAACCATTCCTGTGACACTAGTTATAGATTCCGATGCTTTACTCCAGGTTTACTATATCCCTTGGACCTTCTTATTGACGATGAAACACAGAAATTGCATCAGAATTAAAGAGAAAAAGCACAATGATGACTTAAGTGCAAGAAGACTGACTCTTCTTACTGACTATGTTTTGAACCATTCCTGTGACACTAGTCATAGATTCCGATGCTTCACTTCAGGATTACTGTATCCCTCTGACCTTCATATTGACGATGAAACACAGAAATTGCATCGGAATTAAATAGAAAAGGCACAATGCCGACTTAAGTACAAGAAGACGGACTCTTCTTACTGTCCATGTTTTGAACCATCCCTGTGACACTAGTTATAGATTCCGATGCTTCATTCCAAGTTTACTGTATCCCTTGGATCTTCTTATTGACGATGAAACACAGAAATTGCATCGGAATTAAATAGATAAGGCACAATGCCGACTTAAGTACAAGAAGACTGACTCTTCTTAATGACTATGTTTTGAACCATTCCTGTGACACTAGTCATAGATTGCGATGCTTCATTTCAGGTTTACTATATCTCTGGGCCCTTCCTATTAACGATGAGACACAAAAATCGCATCGGTATTAAATAGAAAAAGCACAATGCCGACTTAAGTACAAGAAGACTGACTGTTCCTACTCTCTATGCTTTGAAACATTCCTGTGACACTAGTTTTTTATTCCGATGCTTCACTTGAGGTTTACTGTATCCCTCCGACCTTCTTATGTACGATGAAACACAGAAAATGCATCGGAATGAAATACAAAAGGCACAATGCCGACTTAAGTACAAGAAGACTGAATCTTCCAACTCTCTATGATTTGAAACATTCCTGTGACACTAGTTATAGATTCCGATGCTTCACTACAGGTTTACTGTATCCCTCTGACCTTCTTATTGACGATGAAACACAGAAATTGCATCGGAATTAAATACAAAAGGCACAATACCGACTTAAGTACAAGAAGACTGATTCTTCCTACTGTCTATGTTTTGAACCATTCCTGTGACACTAGTTATAGATTCCGATGCTTCACTTCAGGTTTACTGTATCCCTTGGACCTTCTTATTGACGATGAAACACACTAATTGCATCGGAATTAAATACAAAAGGCACAATGCCGACTTAGGTACAAGAAAACTGACTCTTCTTACTGACTATGTTTTGAACCATTCCTGTGACACTAGTTATAGATTCCGATGCTTCACTTCAGGTTTACTGTATCCCTCTGACCATCTTATTGACGATGAAACACAGAAATTGCATCGGAATTAAATACAAAAGGCACAATGCCGGCTTAAGTACATGTAGACTGTCTTTTCCTACTGTCTATGTCTTGAACCATTCCTATGACACTAGTTATAGATTCCGATGGTTTATTTCAGGTTTACTGTATCCCTTGGACGTTCTTATTAACGATGAAACACAGAAATTGCATCGGAATTAAATACAAAAGGCACAATGCCGACTTAAGTACAAGAAGACTGACTCTTCTTACAATCTATGCTTTGAACCATTCCTGTGACACTAGTTATAGATTCCGATGCTTCACTTAAGGTTTACTGTATTCCTCTGACCTTCTTATTGACGATGAAACACAGAAATTGCATCGGAATTAAATACAAAAGGCACAATGCCTACTTAAGTACAAGAAAGCTGACTCTTCTTACTGTCGTTGTTTGAACCATTCCTGTGACACTAGTTATAGATTCCGATGCTTCACTCCAGGTTTACTGTATGACTTGGACCTTCTTATTGACGATGAAACACAGAAATTGCATCAGAATTAAATAGAAAAGGCACAATGCCGACTTAAGTACAAGAAGACGGACTCTTCCTACTGTCTATGTTTTGAACCATTCCTGTGACACTAGTCATAGATTCCGATGCTTCACTTCAGGATTACTGTATCCCTCTGACCTTCATATTGACGATGAAACACAGAAATTGCATCGGAATTAAATAGAAAAGGCACAATGCCGACTTAAGTACAAGAAGACGGACTCTTCTTACTGTCCATGTTTTGAACCATCCCTGTGACACGAGTTATAGATTCCGATGCTTCATTCCAAGTTTACTGTATCCCTTGGACCTTCTTATTGACGATGAAACACAGAAATTGCATCGGAATTAAACACAATAGGCACAATGCCGACTTAAGTACAAGAAGACTGACTCTTCCTACTGTCTATGTTTTGAACCATTCCTGTGACACTAGTCATAGTTTCCGATGCTTCACTTCAGGTTTACTGTATCCCTTGGACCTTCTTATTGACGATGAAACACAGAAATTGCATCGGAATTAAATACAAAAGGCACAATGCCGACTTAAGTACAAGAAGACTGACTCTTCTTACTGACTATGTTTTGAACCATTCCTGTGACACTAGTCATAGATTCCGATGCTTAACTTCAGGATTCCTGTAACCCTATGACCTTCTTATTGACGATGAAACACAGAAATTGCATCGGAATTAAATACAAAAGGCACAATGCCGACTTAGGTGCAAGAAGACTGACTCTTCTTACTTACTATGTTTGAACCATTCCTGTGACACTAGTTATAGATTCCGATGCTTCACTTCAGGTTTACTGTATCCCTCTGACCTTCTTATTGACGATGAAACACAGAAATTGCATCGGAATTAAATACAAAAGGCACAATGCCGACTTAAGTACAAGAAGACTGACTCTTCTTACTGTCTATGTTTTGAACCTTCCCTCTGACACTAGTTATACATTCCGATGCTTCACTCCTGGTTTACTGTATCCCTTGGACCTTCTTATTGACGATGAAACACAGAAATTGCATCGGAATGAAATAGATAAGGCACAATGCCGACTTAAGTACAAGAAGACTGACTCTTCTTAATGACTATGTTTTGAACCATTCCTGTGACACTAGTCATAGATTGCGATGCTTCATTTCAGGTTTACTATATCCCTGGGCCCTTCCTATTAACGATGAGACACAGAAATCGCATCGGTATTAAATAGAAAAAGCACAATGCCGACTTAAGTACAAGAAGACTGACTCTTCCTACTCTCTATGCTTTGAAACATTCCTGTGACACTAGTTTTTTATTCCGATGCTTCACTTGAGGTTTACTGTATCCCTCCGACCTTCTTATGTACGATGAAACACAGAAAATGCATCGGAATGAAATACAAAAGGCACAATGCCGACTTAAGTACATGTAGACTGTCTTTTCCTACTGTCTATGTCTTGAACCATTCCTGTGACACTAGTTATAGATTCAGATGGTTTATTTCAGGTTTACTGTATCCCTTGGACGTTCTTATTAACGATGAAACACAGAAATTGCATCGGAATTAAATACAAAAGGCACAATGCCTACTTAAGTACAAGAAACCTGACTCTTCTTACTGTCGATGTTTGAACCATTCCTGTGACACTAGTTATAGATTCCGATGCTTCACTCCAGGTTTACTGTATCCCTTGGACCTTCTTATTGACGATGAAACACAGAAATTGCATCAGAATTAAATAGAAAAGGCACAATGCCGACTTAAGTACAAGAAGACGGACTCTTCCTACTGTCTATGTTTTGAACCATTCCTGTGACACTAGTCATAGATTCCGATGCTTCACTTCAGGTTTACTGTATCCCTGGGACCTTCTTATTGACGATGAAACAAAGAAATTGCATCGGAATTAAATAAAAAAGGCACAATACCGACTTAAGTACAAGAAGACTGACTCTTCTTACTGACTATGTTTTGAACCATTCCTGTGACACTAGTCATAGATTCCGATGCTTAACTACAGGATTACTGTATCCCTATGACCTTCTTATGGACGATCAAACACAGAAATTGCATCGGAATTAAATACAAAAGGCACAATGCCGACGTAAGTACAAGAAGACAGACTCTTCCTACTCTCTATGTTTTGAACCATTCCTGTGACACTAGTATTTTATTCCGATGCTTCACTTGAGGTTTACTGGATCCCTCGGACCTTCTTATCTACGATGAAACACAGAAAATGCATCGGAATGAAATACAATTGGCACAATGCCGACTTAAGTACAAGAAGACTGAATCTTCCAACTCTACATTATTTGAAAAATTCCTGTGACACTAGTAATAGATTCCGATGCTTCACTACAGGTTTACTGTATCCCTCTGACCTTCTTATTGACGATGAAACAAAGAAATTGCATCGGAATTAAATACAAAAGGCACAATACCGATATAAGTACAAGACGACTGACTCTTCCAACTGTCTATGTTTTGAACCATTCCAGTGACACTAGTTATAGTTTCCGATGCTTCACTTCAGGTTTACTGTATCCCTTGGACCTGCTTATTGACGACGAAACACACTAATTGCATCGGAATTAAATACAAAAGGCACAATGCCAACTTAAGTACAAGAAGAGTGACTCTTCTTACTGACTATGTTTTGAACCATTCCTGTGACACTAGTTATAGATTCCGATGCTTCACTTCAGGTTTACTGTATCCCTCTGACCTTCTTATTGACGATGAAACACAGAAATTGCATCGGAATTAAATACGAAAGGCACAATGCCGACTTAAGTACATGTAGACTGACTTTTCCTACTGTCTATGTTTTGAACCATTCCTGTGACACTAGTTATAGATTCCGATGGTTCATTTCAGGTTTACTGTATCCCGTGGACCTTCTTATTAACGATGAAACACAGGAATTGCATCGGAATTAAATACAAAAGGCAAAATGCCGACTTAACTACAAGAAGACTGACTCTTCTTACTGACTATGTTTTGAACCATTCCGGTGACACTAGTTATAGATTCCGATGGTTCATTTCAGGTTTACTGCATCCCACGGACCTTCTTATTGACGATGAAACACAGAAATTGCATCAGAATTAAAGAGAAAAGGCACAATGATGACTTAAGTGCAAGAAGACTGACTCTTTTTACTGACTATGTTTTGAACCATTCCTGTGACACTAGTCATAGATTCCGATGCTTTACTTCGGGATTACTGTATCCCTCTGACCTTCATATTGACGATGAAACACAGAAATTGCATCGGAATTAAATAGAAAAGGCACAATGCCGACTTAAGTACAAGAAGACGGACTCTTCTTACTGTCCATGTTTTGAACCATCCCTGTGACACTAGTTATGGATTCCGATGCTTCATTCCAAGTGTACTGTATCCCTTGGACCTTCTTATTGACGATGAAACACAGAAATTGCATCGGAATTAAACACAATAGGCACAATGCCGACTTAAGTACAAGAAGACTGACTCTTCCTACTGTCTATGTTTTGAACCATTCCTGTGACACTAGTCATAGTTTCCGATGCTTCACTTCAGGTTTACTGTATCCCTTGGACCTTCTTATTGACGATGAAACACAGAAATTGCATCGGAATTAAATACAAAAGGCACAATGCCGACTTAAGTACAAGAAGACTGACTCTTCTTACTGACTATGTTTTGAACCATTCCTGTGACACTAGTCATAGATTCCGATGCTTAACTTCAGGATTACTGTAACCCTATGACCTTCTTGTTGACGATGAAACACAGAAATTGCATCGGAATTAAATACAAAAGGCACAATGCCGACTTAAGTGCAAGAAGACTGACTCTTCTTACTTACTATGTTTGATCCATTCCTGTGACACTAGTCATAGATTCCGATGCTTCACTTCAGGATTACTGTATCCCTCTGACCTTCTTATTGACGATGAAACACAGAAATTGCATCGGAATTAAATACAAAAGGCACAATGCCGACTTAAGTACAAGAAGACTGACTCTTCTTACTGTCCATGTTTTGAACCATCCCTGTGACACTAGTTATAGATTCCGATGCTTCATTCCGGGTTTACTGTATCCCTTGGACCTTCTTATTGACGATGAAACACAGAAATTGTATCGGAATTAAATACAATAGGCACAATGCCGACTTAAGTACAAGAAGACTGACTCTTCTTACTGACTATGCTTTGAACCATTCCTGTGACACTAGTCATAGATTCCGATGCTTAACTTCAGGATTACTGTATCACTATGACCTTCTTATTGACGATGAAACACAGAAATTGCATCGGAATTAAATACAAAAGGCACAATGCCGACTTAAGTACAAGAAGACTGACTCTTCTTACTGTGTATGTTTCGAACCATCCCTGTGACACAAGTTATAGATTGCGATGCTTTACTCATGGTTTACTGTATCCCTCTGACCTTCTTATTGACGATGAAACACAGAAATTGCATCGGAATTATATAGAAAAGGCACAATTCCGACGTAAGTACAAGAAGACTGACTCTTCCTACTCTCTATGTTTTGAACCATTCCTGTGACACTAGTTTTTTATTCCGATGCTTCACTTGAGATTTACTGTATCCCTCGGACCTTCTTATGAACGATGAAACACAGAAAATGCATCGGAATGAAATTCAAAAGGCACAATGCCGACTTAAGTACAAGAAGACTGAATCTTCCAACTCTCTATGATTTGAAACATTCCTGTGACACTAGTTATAGATTCCGATGCTTCACTTCAGGTTTACTGTATCCCTTGGACCTTCTTATTGACGATGAAACACAGTAATTGCTTCGGAATTAAATACAAAAGGCACAATGCCGACTTAAGTACAAGAAGACTGACTCTTATTACTGTCTACGTTTTGAACCATTCCTGTGACACTAGTTATAGATTCCGATGCTTCACTTCAGGTTTACTGTATCCCTCTGACCTTCTTATTGACGATGAAACACAGACATTGCATCGGAATTAAATACAGAAGGCACAATGCCAACTTAAGTACGTCTCTACTGTCTTTTCCTACTGTCTATGTTTGAACCATTCCTGTGACACTAGATATAGATTCCGATGGTTCATTTCAGGTTTACTGTATCCCTTGGACCTTCTTATTGACTATGAAACACAGAAATTGCATCGGAATTAAATACAAAAGGCACAATGCCGACATAAGTACAAGATGAATGACTCTTCTTACTGACTATGTTTTGAACCATTCCTGTGACACTAGTTATAGATTCCGATGCTTCACTTCAGGTTTACTGTATCCCTCTGACCTACTTATTGACGATGAAACACAGAAATTGCATCGGTATTAAATAGAAAAGGCACAATACCGACTTAACTACAAGAAGACTGACTCTTCTTACTGACTATGTTTTGATCCATTCCTGTGACACTAGTTATAGATTCCGATGCTTAACTTCAGGATTACTGTACCCCTCTGACCTTCATATTGACGATAAAACACAGAAATTGCATCGGAATTAAATACAAAAGGCACAATGCCGACTTAAGTACAAGAAGACTGACTCTTATTACTGTCTACGTTTTGAACCATTCCTGTGACACTAGTTATAGATTCCGATGCTTCACTCCAGGTTCACTGTATCCCTTGGACCTTCTTATTGACGATGAAACACAGAAATTGCATCGGAATTAAATACAAAAGGCACAATACCGACTTAAGTACAAGAAGACTGATTCTTCCTACTGTCTATGTTTTGAACCATTCCTGTGACACTAGTTATAGATTCCGATGCTTCACTTCAGGTTTACTGTATCCCTTGGAAGTTCTTATTGACGATGAAACACACTAATTGCATCGGAATTAAATACAAAAGGCACAATGCCGACTTAGGTACAAGAAGACTGACTCTTCTTACTGACTATGTTTTGAACCATTCCTGTGACACTAGTTATAGATTCCGATGCCTCACTTGAGGTTTACTGTATCCCTCTGACCTTCTTATTGACGATGAAACACAGAAATTGCATCGGAATTAAATACAAAAGGCACAATGCCGACTTAAGTACATGTAGACTGTCTTTTCCTACTGTCTATGTTTTGAACCATTCCTGTGACACTAGTTATGGATTCCGATGGTTTATTTCAGGTTTACTGTATCCCCTGGACGTTCTTATTAACGATGAAACACAGAAACTGCATCGGAATTAAATAGAAAAGGCACAATGCCGACTTAAGTACATGAAGACTGACTCTTCTTACTGACTATGTTTTGAACCATTCCTGTGACACTAGTTATAGATTCCGATGGTTCATTTCAGGTTTACTGCATCCCTTGGACCTTCTTATTGACGATGAGACACAGAAATGGCATCGGAATTAAATACAAAAGGCACAATGCCGACTTAAGTAAAAGATGTCTGACTCTTCTTACTGTCCATGATTTGAACCATTCCTGTGACACTAGTTATAGATTCCGATGCTTCAATTCAGGTTTACTGTATCCCTTGGACCTTCTTATTGACGATGAAACACAGAAATTGCATCAGAATTAAATAGAAAAGGCACAATGATGACTTAAGTACAAGACGACTGACTCTTCTTTCTGTCCATGTTTTGAACCATCCCTGTGACACTAGTTATAGATTCCGATGCTTCATTCCAATTTTACTGTATCCCTTCGACCGTCTTATTGACGATGAAACACAGAAATTGCATCGGAATTAAATACAATAGGCACAATGCCGACTTAAGTACAAGAAGACGGACTCTTCTTACTGACTATGTTTTGAACCATTCCCGTGACACTAGTTATAGATTCCGATGGTTCATTTCAGGTTTACTGCATCCCTCGGACCTTCTTATTGACGATGAGACACAGAAATTGCATCGGAATTAAATACAAAAGGCACAATGCCGACTTAAGTAAAAGATGTCTGACTCTTCTTACTGTCTATAATTTGAACCATTCCAGTGACACTAGTTACAGATTCCGATGCTTCACTCCAGGTTTACTGTATCCCTTGGACCTTCTTATTGCCGATGAAACACAGAAATTGCATCAGAATTAAATAGAAAAGGCACAATGATGACTTAAGTACAAGAAGACTGACTCTTCTTAATGACTATGTTTTGAACCATTCCTGTGACACTAGTCATAGATTGCGATGCTTCATTTCAGGTTTACTATATCTCTGGGCCCTTCCTATTAACGATGAGACACAAAAATCTCATCGGTATTAAATAGAAAAAGCACAATGCCGACTTAAGTACAAGAAGACTGACTCTTCCTACTCTCTATGCTTTGAAACATTCCTGTGACACTAGTTTTTTATTCCGATGCTTCACTTGAGGTTTACTGTATCCCTCCGACCTTCTTATGTACGATGAAACACAGAAAATGTATCGGAATGAAATACAAAAGGCACAATGCCGACTTAAGAACAAGAAGACTGAATCTTCCAACTCTCTATGATTTGAAACATTCCTGTGACACTAGTTATAGATTCCGATGCTTCACTACAGGTTTACTGTATCCCTCTGACCTTCTTATTGACGATGAAACACAGAAATTGCATCGGAATTAAATACAAAAGGCACAATACCGACTTAAGTACAAGAAGACTGATTCTTCCAACTGTCTATGTTTTGAACCATTCCTGTGACACTAGTTATAGATTCCGATGCTTCACTTCAGGTTTACTGTATCCCTTGGACCTTCTTATTGACGATGAAACACACTAATTGCATCGGAATTAAATACAAAAGGCACAATGCCGACTTAGGTACAAGAAAACTGACTCTTCTTACTGACTATGTTTTGAACCATTCCTGTGACACTAGTTATAGATTCCGATGCTTCACTTCAGGTTTACTGTATCCCTCTGACCATCTTATTGACGATGAAACACAGAAATTGCATCGGAATTAAATACAAAAGGCACAATGCCGACTTAAGTACATGTAGACTGTCTTTTCCTACTGTCTATGTCTTGAACCATTCCTGTGACACTAGTTATAGATTCCGATGGTTTATTTCAGGTTTACTGTATCCCTTGGACGTTCTTATTAACGACGAAACACAGAAATTGCATCGGAATTAAATACAAAAGGCACAATGCCGACTTAAGTACAAGAAGACTGACTCTTCTTACAATCTATGCTTTGAACCATTCCTGTGACACTAGTTATAGATTCCGATGCTTCACTTAAGGTTTACTGTATTCCTCTGACCTTCTTATTGACGATGAAACACAGAAATTGCATCGGAATTAAATACAAGAGGCACAATGCCTACTTAAGTACAAGAAACCTGACTCTTCCTACTGTCGATGTTTGAACCATTCCTGTGACACTAGTTATAGATTCCGATGCTTCACTCCAGGTTTACTGTATCCCTTGGACCTTCTTATTGGCGATGAAACACAGAAATTGCATCAGAATTAAATAGAAAAGGCACAATGATGACTTAAGTGCAAGAAGACTGACTCTTCTTACTGACTGTGTTTTGAACCATTCCTGTGACACTAGTCATAGATTCCGATGCTTCACTTCAGGATTACTGTATCCCTCTGACCTTCATATTGACGATGAAACACAGAAATTGCTTCGGAATTAAATAGAAAAGGCACAATGCCGACTTAAGTACAAGAAGACGGACTCTTCTTACTGTCCATGTTTTGAACCATCCCTGTGACACTAGTTATAGATTCCGATGCTTCATTCCAGGTTTACTGTATCCCTTGGACCTTCTTATAGACGATGAAACACAGAAATTGCATCGGAATTAAATACAATAGGCACAATGCCGACTTAACTACAAGAAGACTGACTCTTCCTACTGTCTATGTTTTGAACCATTCCTGTGACACTAGTCATACTTTCCGATGCTTCACTTCAGGTTTACTGTATCCCTTGGACCTTCTTATTGACGATGAAACACAGAAATTGCATCGGAATTAAATACAAAAGGCACAATGCCGACTTAAGTGGAAGAAGACTGACTCTTCTTATTGACTATGTTTCAACCATTCCTGTGACACTAGTCATAGATTCCGATGCTTAACTTCAGGATTACTGTATCCCTATGACCTTCTTATTGACGATGAAACACAGAAATTGCATCGCTATTAAATACAAAAGGCACAATGCCGTCTTAAGTACAAGGAGACTGACACTTCTTACTGTCTATGTTTTGAACCATTCCTGTGACACTAGTCATAGATTCCGATGCTTAACTTCAGGATTACTGTATCCCTATGACCTTCTTATTGACGATGAAACACAGAAATTGCATCGGAATTAAATACAAAAGGCACAAAGCCGAATTAAGTACAAGGAGACTGACTCTTCTTACTGTCTAGGTTTTGAACCATTCCTGTGACACTAGTCATAGATTCCGATGCTTAACTTCAGGATTACTGTATCCCTATGACCTTCTTATTGACGAGGAAACACAGAAATTGCATCGGAATTAAATACAAATGTCACAATGCAGACTTAAGTACAAGAAGACAGACTCTTCTTACTGTATATGTTTTGAACCATCCCTGTGACACAAGTTATAGATTCCGATGCTTCACTCCAGGTTCACTGTATCCCTTGGACAATCCTATTGACGATGAAACACAGAAATTGCATCGAAATTGAATACAAAAGGCACAATGCCGACTAAAGTACAAGAAGACTGACCTTTCTGACAGTCTATGTTTTGAACCATTCCTGTGACACTAGTTATAAATTTCGATGCTTCACATCAGGTTTACTGTATCCCTCTGACCTTCTTATTTACGATGAAACACAGAAATTGCATCGGAATTAAATACAAAAGGCACAATGCCGTCTTAAGTACATGTACACTGACTTTTCCTACTGTCTATGTTTTGAACCATTCCTGTGACACTAGTTATAGATTCCGATGGTTCATTACAGATTTACTGTATCCCTTGGACCTCCTTATTGACGATGAAACACAGAAATTGCATCGGAACTAATACAAAAAGCACAATGCCGACTTAAGTACAAGAAGACTGACTCTTCCAACTGTCTATGTTTTGAACCATTCCTGTGACACTAGTTATGGATTCCGATGCTTCACTCCACGTTTACTGTATCCCTCTGACCATCCTATTGACGATGAAACACAGAAATTGCATCGGAATAAAAATAGAAAAGGCACAATGCCCACTTAAGTACAAGATGACTGAATCTTCCAACTCACTATGTTTTGAACCATTCCTGTGACACTAGTTATAGATTCCGATGCTTCATTCCAGGTTTACTGTATCCCTCTGACCTTCTTATTGACGATGAAACACAGAAATTGAATCGGAATTAAATACAAAAGGCACAAAGCCGACTTAAGTACAAGAAGACTGACTCTTCTTACTGTCCATGTTTTGAACCATCCCTGTGACACTAGTTATAGATTCCGATGCTTCATTCCAGGTTTACTGTATCCCTTGGACCTTCTTAATGACGATGAAACACAGAAATTGCATCGGAATTAAATACAATAGGCACAATGCCGACTTAAGTACAAGAAGACTGACTCTTCTTACTGACTATGTTTTGAACCATTCCTGCGACACTAGTCATAGATTCCGATGCTTAACTTCAGGATTACTGTATCCCTATGACCTTCTTATAGACGATGAAACACAGAAATTGCATCGGAGTTCAATACATAAGGCACAATGCCGACTTAAGTACAAGAAGACTGACTCTTCTTATTGTGTATGTTTTGAACCATCCCTGTGACACAAGTTATAGATTGCGATGCTTTACTCCAGGTTTACTGTATCCCTCTGACCTTCTTATTGACGATGAAACACAGAAATTGCATCGGAATTATATAGAAAAGGCACAATTCCGACGTAAGTACAAGAAGACTGACTCTTCCTACTCTCTATGTTTTGAACCATTCCTGTGACACTAGTTTTTTATTCCGATGCTTCACTTGAGGTTTACTGTATCCCTCGGACCTTCTTATGTACGATGAAACACGGAAAATGCATCGGAATGAAATACAAAAGGCACAATGGCGACTTAAGTACAAGAAGACTGAATCTTCCAACTCTCTATGATTTCAAACATTCCTGTGACACTAGTTATAGATTCCGATGCTTCACTACAGGTTTACTCTATCCCTCGGACCTCCTTATTGCCGATGAAACACAGAAATTGCATCGGAATTAAATACAAAAGGCACAATACCGACTTAAGTACAAGAAGACTGACTCTTCCGACTGTCTATGTTTTGAACCATTCCTGTGACACTAGTTATAGATTCCGATGCTTCACTTCAGGTTTACTGTATCCCTTGGACCTTCTTATTGACTATGAAACACAGTAATTGCTTCGGAATTAAATACAAAAGGCACAATGCCGACTTAAGTACAAGAAGACTGACTCTTATTACTGTCTACGTTTTGAACCATTCCTGTGACACTAGTTATAGATTCCGATGCTTCACTTCAGGTTTACTGTATCCCTCTGACCTTCTTATTGACGATGAAACACAGACATTGCATAGGAATTAAATACAGAAGTCACAATGCCAACTTAAGTACGTCTCTACTGACTTTTCCTAATGTGTATGTTTGAACCATTCCTGTGACACTAGATATAGATTCCGATGGTTCATTTCAGGTTTACTGTATCCCTTGGACCTTCTTATTGACTATGAAACACAGAAATTGCATCGGAATTAAATACAAAAGGCACAATGCGACATAAGTACAACAAGACTGACTCTTCTTACTGACTATGTTTTGAACCATTCCTGTGACACTAGTTATAGATTCCGATGCTTCACTTCAGGTTTACTGTATCCCTCTGACCTACATATTGACGATGAAACACAGAAATTGCATCGGTATTAAATAGAAAAGGCACAATACCGACTTAAGTACAAGAAGACTGACTCTTCTTACTGACTATGTTTTGATCCATTCCTCTGACACTAGTTATAGATTCCGATGCTTAACTTCGGGATTACTGTTCCCCTCTGACCTTCTTATTGACGATAATACACAGATATTGCATCGGAATTAAATACAAAAGGCACAATGCCAACATAAGTACAAGAAGACTGACTCTTCTTACTGTCTATGTTTTGAACCTCCCCTCTGACACTAGTTATAGATTCCGATGCTTCACTCCAGGTTTACTGTATCCCTTGGACCTTCTTATTGACGATGAAACACAGAAATTGCATCGGAATTAAATAGATAAGGCACAATGCCGACTTAAGTACAAGAAGACTGACTCTTCTTAATGACTATGTTTTGAACCATTCCTGTGACACTAGTCATAGATTGCGATGCTTCATTTCAGGTTTACTATATCTCTGGGCCCTTCCTATTAACGATGAGACACAAAAATCTCATCGGTATTAAATAGAAAAAGCACAATGCCGACTTAAGTACAAGAAGACTGACTCTTCCTACTCTCTATGCTTTGAAACATTCCTGTGACACTAGTTTTTTATTCCGATGCTTCACTTGAGGTTTACTGTATCCCTCCGACCTTCTTATGTACGATGAAACACAGAAAATGTATCGGAATGAAATACAAAAGGCACAATGCCGACTTAAGTACAAGAAGACTGAATCTTCCAACTCTCTATGATTTGAAACATTCCTGTGACACTAGTTATAGATTCCGATGCTTCACTACAGGTTTACTGTATCCCTCTGACCTTCTTATTGACGATGAAACACAGAAATTGCATCGGAATTAAATACAAAAGGCACAATACCGACTTAAGTACAAGAAGACTTATTCTTCCTACTGTCTATGTTTTGAACCATTCCTGTGACACTAGTTGCAGATTCCGATGCTTCACTTCAGGTTTACTGTATCCCTTGGACCTTCTTATTGACGATGAAACACACTAATTGCATCGGAATTAAATACAAAAGGCACAATGCCGACTTAGGTACAAGAAAACTGACTCTTCTTACTGACTATGTTTTGAACCATTCCTGTGACACTAGTTATAGATTCCGATGCTTCACTTCAGGTTTACTGTATCCCTCTGACCATCTTATTGACGATGAAACACAGAAATTGCATCGGAATTAAATACAAAAGGCACAATGCCGACTTAAGTACATGTAGACTGTCTTTTCCTACTGTCTATGTCTTGAACCATTCCTGTGACACTAGTTATAGATTCCGATGGTTTATTTCAGGTTTACTGTATCCCTTGGACGTTCTTATTAACGACGAAACACAGAAATTGCATCGGAATTAAATACAAAAGGCACAATGCCGACTTAAGTACAAGAAGACTGACTCTTCTTACAATCTATGCTTTGAACCATTCCTGTGACACTAGTTATAGATTCCGATGCTTCACTTAAGGTTTACTGTATTCCTCTGACCTTCTTATTGACGATGAAACACAGAAATTGCATCGGAATTAAATACAAGAGGCACAATGCCTACTTAAGTACAAGAAACCTGACTCTTCTTACTGTCGATGTTTGAACCATTCCTGTGACACTAGTTATAGATTCCGATGCTTCACTCCAGGTTTACTGTATGACTTGGACCTTCTTATTGACGATGAAACACAGAAATTGCATCAGAATTAAATAGAAAAGGCACAATGCCGACTTAAGTACAAGAAGACGGACTCTTCCTACTGTCTATGTTTTGAACCATTCCTGTGACACTAGTCATAGATTCCGATGCTTCTCTTCAGGTTTACTGTATCCCTGGGACCTTCATATTGACGATGAAACAAAGAAATTGCATCGGAATTAAATAAAAAAGGCACAATACCGACTTAAGTACAAGAAGACTGACTCTTCTTACTGACTATGTTTTGAACCATTCCTGTGACACTAGTCATAGATTCCGAAGCTTAACTACAGGATTACTGTATCCCTATGACCTTCTTATGGACGATCAAACACAGAAATTGCATCGGAATTAAATACAAAAGGCACAATGCCGACGTAAGTACAAGAAGACAGACTCTTCCTACTCTCTATGTTTTGAACCATTCCTGTGACACTAGTATTTTATTCCGATGCTTCACTTGAGGTTTACTGGATCCCTCGGACCTTCTTATGTACGATGAAACACAGAAAATGCATCGGAATGAAATACAAAAGGCACAATGCCGACTTAAGAACAAGAAGACTGAATCTTCCAACTCTCCATTATTTGAAACATTCCTGTGACACTAGTAATAGATTCCGATGCTTCACTACAGGTTTACTGTATCCCTCTGACCTTCTTATTGACGATGAAACACAGAAATTGCATCGGAATTAAATACAAAAGGCACAATACCGATATAAGTACAAGAAGACTGACTCTTCCAACTGTCTATGTTTTGAAACATTCCTGTGACACTAGTTATAGTTTCCGATGCTTCACTTCAGGTTTACTGTATCCCTTGGACCTGCTTATTGACGACGAAACACACTATCTGCATCGGAATTAAATACAAAAGGCACAATGCCAACTTAAGTACAAGAAGAGTGACTCTTCTTACTGACTATGTTTTGAACCATTCCTGTGACACTAGTTACAGATTCCGATGCTTCACTTCAGGTTTACTGTATCCCTCTGACCTTCTTATTGACGATGAAACACAGAAATTGCATCGGAATTAAATTCGAAAGGCACAATGCCGACTTAAGTACATTTAGACTGACTTTTCCTACTGTCTATGTTTCGAACCATTCCTGTGACACTAGTTATAGATTCCGATGGTTCATTTCAGGTTTACTGTATCCCGTGGACCTTCTTATTAACGATGAAACACAGGAATTGCATCGGAATTAAATACAAAAGGCAAAATGCCGACTTAAGTACATGTTGACTGACTCTTCTTACTGACTATGTTTTGAACCATTCCGGTGACATTAGTTATAGATTCCGATGGTTCATTTCAGGTTTACTGCATCCCACGGACCTTCTTATTGACGATGAGACACAGAAATTGCATCGGAATTAAATACAAAAGGCACAATGCCGATTTAAGTAAAAAATGTCTGACTCTTCTTACTGTCTATGATTTGAACCATTCCTGTGACACTAGTTATAGATTCCGATGCTTTACTCCAGGTTTACTATATCCCTTGGACCTTCTTATTGACGATGAAACACAGAAATTGCATCAGAATTAAAGAGAAAAAGCACAATGATGACTTAAGTGCAAGAAGACTGACTCTTCTTACTGACTATGTTTTGAACCATTCCTGTGACACTAGTCATAGATTCCGATGCTTCACTTCAGGATTACTGTATCCCTCTGACCTTCATATTGACGATGAAACACAGAAATTGCATCGGAATTAAATAGAAAAGGCACAATGCCGACTTAAGTACAAGAAGACGGACTCTTCTTACTGTCCATGTTTTGAACCATCCCTGTGACACTAGTTATAGATTCCGATGCTTCATTCCAAGTTTACTGTATCCCTTGGACCTTCTTATTGACGATGAAACACAGAAATTGCATCGGAATTAAATAGATAAGGCACAATGCCGACTTAAGTACAAGAAGACTGACTCTTCTTAATGACTATGTTTTGAACCATTCCTGTGACACTAGTCATAGATTGCGATGCTTCATTTCAGGTTTACTATATCTCTGGGCCCTTCCTATTAACGATGAGACACAAAAATCGCATCGGTATTAAATAGAAAAAGCACAATGCCGACTTAAGTACAAGAAGACTGACTGTTCCTACTCTCTATGCTTTGAAACATTCCTGTGACACTAGTTTTTTATTCCGATGCTTCACTTGAGGTTTACTGTATCCCTCCGACCTTCTTATGTACGATGAAACACAGAAAATGCATCGGAATGAAATACAAAAGGCACAATGCCGACTTAAGTACAAGAAGACTGAATCTTCCAACTCTCTATGATTTGAAACATTCCTGTGACACTAGTTATAGATTCCGATGCTTCACTACAGGTTTACTGTATCCCTCTGACCTTCTTATTGACGATGAAACACAGAAATTGCATCGGAATTAAATACAAAAGGCACAATACCGACTTAAGTACAAGAAGACTGATTCTTCCTACTGTCTATGATTTGAACCATTCCTGTGACACTAGTTATAGATTCCGATGCTTCACTTCAGGTTTACTGTATCCCTTGGACCTTCTTATTGACGATGAAACACACTAATTGCATCGGAATTAAATACAAAAGGCACAATGCCGACTTAGGTACAAGAAAACTGACTCTTCTTACTGACTATGTTTTGAACCATTCCTGTGACACTAGTTATAGATTCCGATGCTTCACTTCAGGTTTACTGTATCCCTCTGACCATCTTATTGACGATGAAACACAGAAATTGCATCGGAATTAAATACAAAAGGCACAATGCCGACTTAAGTACATGTAGACTGTCTTTTCCTACTGTCTATGTCTTGAACCATTCCTGTGACACTAGTTATAGATTCCGATGGTTTATTTCAGGTTTACTGTATCCCTTGGACGTTCTTATTAACGATGAAACACAGAAATTGCATCGGAATTAAATACAAAAGGCACAATGCCGACTTAAGTACAAGAAGACTGACTCTTCTTACAATCTATGCTTTGAACCATTCCTGTGACACTAGTTATAGATTCCGATGCTTCACTTAAGGTTTACTGTATTCCTCTGACCTTCTTATTGACGATGAAACACAGAAATTGCATCGGAATTAAATACAAAAGGCACAATGCCTACTTAAGTACAAGAAAGCTGACTCTTCTTACTGTCGATGTTTGAACCATTCCTGTGACACTAGTTATAGATTCCGATGCTTCACTCCAGGTTTACTGTATGACTTGGACCTTCTTATTGACGATGAAACACAGAAATTGCATCAGAATTAAATAGAAAAGGCACAATGCCGACTTAAGTACAAGAAGACGGACTCTTCCTACTGTCTATGTTTTGAACCATTCCTGTGACACTAGTCATAGATTCCGATGCTTCACTTCAGGTTTACTGTATCCCTGGGACCTTCATATTGACGATGAAACAAAGAAATTGCATCGGAATTAAATAAAAAAGGCACAATACAGACTTAAGTACAAGAAGACTGACTCTTCTTACTGACTATGTTTTGAACCATTCCTGTGACACTAGTCATAGATTCCGAAGCTTAACTACAGGATTACTGTATCCCTATGACCTTCTTATGGACGATCAAACACAGAAATTGCATCGGAATTAAATACAAAAGGCGCAATGCCGACGTAAGTACAAGAAGACAGACTCTTCCTACTCTCTATGTTTTGAACCATTCCTGTGACACTAGTATTTTATTCCGATGCTTCACTTGAGGTTTACTGGATCCCTCGGACCTTCTTATGTGCGATGAAACACAGAAAATGCATCGGAATGAAATACAAAAGGCACAATGCCGACTTAAGAACAAGAAGACTGAATCTTCCAACTCTCCATTATTTGAAACATTCCTGTGACACTAGTAATAGATTCCGATGCTTCACTACAGGTTTACTGTATCCCTCTGACCTTCTTATTGACGATGAAACACAGAAATTGCATCGGAATTAAATACAAAAGGCACAATACCGATATAAGTACAAGAAGACTGACTCTTCCAACTGTCTATGTTTTGAACCATTCCTGTGACACTAGTTATAGTTTCCGATGCTTCACTTCAGGTTTACTGTATCCCTTGGACCTGCTTATTGACGACGAAACACACTAATTGCATCGGAATTAAATACAAAAGGACAATGCCAACTTAAGTACAAGAAGAGTGACTCTTCTTACTGACTATGTTTTGAACCATTCCTGTGACACTAGTTATAGATTCCGATGCTTCACTTCAGGTTTACTGTATCCCTCTGACCTTCTAATTGACGATGAAACACAGAAATTGCATCGGAATTAAATACGAAAGGCACAATGCCGACTAAAGTACATGTAGACTGACTTTTCCTACTGTCTATGTTTCGAACCATTCCTGTGACACTAGTTATAGATTCCGATGGTTCATTTCAGGTTTACTGTATCCCGTGGACCTTCTTATTAACGATGAAACACAGGAATTGCATCGGAATTAAATACAAAAGGCAAAATGCCGACTTAAGTACATGAAGACTGACTCTTCTTACTGACTATGTTTTGAACCATTCCGGTGACATTAGTTATAGATTCCGAAGGTTCATTTCAGGTTTACTGCATCCCACGGACCTTCTTATTGACGATGAGACACAGAAATTGCATCGGAATTAAATACAAAAGGCACAATGCCGATTTAAGTAAAAAATGTCTGACTCTTCTTACTGTCTATGATTTGAACCATTCCTGTGACACTAGTTATAGATTCCGATTCTTTACTCCAGGTTTACTATATCCCTTGGACCTTCTTATTGACGATGAAACACAGAAATTGCATCAGAATTAAAGAGAAAAGGCACTATGATGACTTAAGTGCAAGAAGACTGACTCTTCTTACTGACTATGTTTCGAACCATTCCTGTGACACTAGTCATAGATTCCGATGCTTCACTTCAGGATTACTGTATCCCTCTGACCTTCATATTGACGATGAAACACAGAAATTGCATCGGAATTAAATAGAAAAGGCACAATGCCGACTTAAGTACAAGAAGACGGACTCTTCTTACTGTCCATGTTTTGAACCATCCCTGTGACACTAGTTATAGATTCCGATGCTTCATTCCAAGTTTACTGTATCCCTTGGACCTTCTTATTGACGATGAAACACAGAAATTGCATCGGAATTAAACACAATAGGCACAATGCCGACTTAAGTACAAGAAGACTGACTCTTCCTACTGTCTATGTTTTGAACCATTCCTGTGACACTAGTCATAGTTTCCGATGCTTCACTTCAGGTTTACTGTATCCCTTGGACCTTCTTATTGACGATGAAACACAGAAATTGCATCGGAATTAAATACAAAAGGCACAATGCCGACTTAAGTACAAGAAGACTGACTCTTCTTACTGACTATGTTTTGAACCATTCCTGTGACACTAGTCATAGATTCCGATGCTTAACTTCAGGATTCCTGTAACCCTATGACCTTCTTATTGACGATGAAACACAGAAATTGCATCGGAATTAAATACAAAAGGCACAATGCCGACTTAAGTGCAAGAAGACTGACTCTTCTTACTTACTATGTTTGAACCATTCCTGTGACACTAGTTATAGATTCCGATGCTTCACTTCAGGTTTACTGTATCCCTCTGACCTTCTTATTGACGATGAAACACAGAAATTGCATCGGAATTAAATACAAAAGGCACAATGCCGACTTAAGTACAAGAAGACTGACTCTTCTTACTGTCTATGTTTTGAACCTTCCCTCTGACACTAGTTATACATTCCGATGCTTCACTCCTGGTTTACTGTATCCCTTGGACCTTCTTATTGACGATGAAACACAGAAATTGCATCGGAATGAAATAGATAAGGCACAATGCCGACTTAAGTACAAGAAGACTGACTCTTCTTAATGACTATGTTTTGAACCATTCCTGTGACACTAGTCATAGATTGCGATGCTTCATTTCAGGTTTACTATATCCCTGGGCCCTTCCTATTAACGATGAGACACAGAAATCGCATCGGTATTAAATAGAAAAAGCACAATGCCGACTTAAGTACAAGAAGACTGACTCTTCCTACTCTCTATGCTTTGAAACATCCCTGTGACACTAGTTTTTTATTCCGATGCTTCACTTGAGGTTTACTGTATCCCTCCGACCTTCTTATGTACGATGAAACACAGAAAATGCATCGGAATGAAATACAAAAGGCACAATGCCGACTTAAGTACAAGAAGACTGAATCTTCCAACTCTCTATGATTTGAAACATTCCTGTGACACTAGTTATAGATTCCGATGCTTCACTACAGGTTTACTGTATCCCTCTGACCTTCTTATTGACGATGAAACACAGAAATTGCATCGGAATTAAATACAAAAGGCACACTACCGACTTAAGTACAAGAAGACTGATTCTTCCTACTGTCTATGTTTTGAACCATTCCTGTGACACTAGTTATAGATTCCGATGCTTCACTTCAGGTTTACTGTATCCCTTGGACCTTCTTATTGACGATGAAACACACTAATTGCATCGGAATTAAATACAAAAGGCACAATGCCGACTTAGGTACAAGAAAACTGACTCTTCTTACTGACTATGTTTTGAAACATTCCTGTGACACTAGTTATAGATTCCGATGCTTCACTTCAGGTTTACTGTATCCCTCTGACCATCTTATTGACGATGAAACACAGAAATTGCATCGCAATTAAATACAAAAGGCACAATGCCGACTTAAGTACATGTAGACTGTCTTTTCCTACTGTCTATGTCTTGAACCATTCCTGTGACACTAGTTATAGATTCCGATGGTTTATTTCAGGTTTACTGTATCCCTTGGACGTTCTTATTAACGATGAAACACAGAAATTGCATCGCAATTAAATACAAAAGGCACAATGCCGACTTAAGTACAAGAAGACTGACTCTTCTTACAATCTATGCTTTGAACCATTCCTGTGACACTAGTTATAGATTCCGATGCTTCACTTAAGGTTTACTGTATTCCTCTGACCTTCTTATTGACGATGAAACACAGAAATTGCATCGGAATTAAATACAAAAGGCACAATGCCTACTTAAGTACAAGAAACCTGACTCTTCTTACTGTCGATGTTTGAACCATTCCTGTGACACTAGTTATAGATTCCGATGCTTCACTCCAGGTTTACTGTATCCCTTGGACCTTCTTATTGACGATGAAAAACAGAAATTGCATCAGAATTAAATAGAAAAGGCACAATGCCGACTTAAGTACAAGAAGACGGACTCTTCCTACTGTCTATGTTTTGAACCATTCCTGTGACACTAGTCATAGATTCCGATGCTTCACTTCAGGTTTACTGTATCCCTGGGACCTTCTTATTGACGATGAAACAAAGAAATTGCATCGGAATTAAATAAAAAAGGCACAATACCGACTTAAGTACAAGAAGACTGACTCTTCTTACTGACTATGTTTTGAACCATTCCTGTGACACTAGTCATAGATTCCGATGCTTAACTACAGGATTACTGTATCCCTATGACCTTCTTATGGACGATCAAACACAGAAATTGCATCGGAATTAAATACAAAAGGCACAATGCCGACGTAAGTACAAGAAGACAGACTCTTCCTACTCTCTATGTTTTGAACCATTCCTGTGACACTAGTATTTTATTCCGATGCTTCACTTGAGGTTTACTGGATCCCTCGGACCTTCTTATCTACGATGAAACGCAGAAAATGCATCGGAATGAAATACAAAAGGCACAATGCCGACTTAAGTACAAGAAGACTGAATCTTCCAACTCTCCATTATTTGAAAAATTCCTGTGACACTAGTAATAGATTCCGATGCTTCACTACAGGTTTACTGTATCCCTCTGACCTTCTTATTGACGATGAAACAAAGAAATTGCATCGGAATTAAATACAAAAGGCACAATACCGATATAAGTACAAGATGACTGACTCTTCCAACTGTCTATGTTTTGAACCATTCCAGTGACACTAGTTATAGTTTCCGATGCTTCACTTCAGGTTTACTGTATCCCTTGGACCTGCTTATTGACGACGAAACACACTAATTGCATCGGAATTAAATACAAAAGGCACAATGCCAACTTAAGTACAAGAAGAGTGACTCTTCTTACTGACTATGTTTTAAACCATTCCTGTGACACTAGTTATAGATTCCGATGCTTCACTTCAGGTTTACTGTATCCCTCTGACCTTCTTATTGACGATGAAACACAGAAATTGCATCGGAATTAAATACGAAAGGCACAATGCCGACTTAAGTACATGTAGACTGACTTTTCCTACTGTCTATGTTTTGAACCATTCCTGTGACACTAGTTATAGATTCCGATGGTTCATTTCAGGTTTACTGTATCCCGTGGACCTTCTTATTAACGATGAAACACAGGAATTGCATCGGAATTAAATACAAAAGGCAAAATGCCGACTTAACTACAAGAAGACTGACTCTTCTTACTGACTATGTTTTGAACCATTCCGGTGACACTAGTTATAGATTCCGATGGTTCATTTCAGGTTTACTGCATCCCACGGACCTTCTTATTGACGATGAGACACAGAAATTGCATCGGAATTAAATACAAAAGGCACAATGCCGATTTAAGTAAAAAATGTCTGACTCTTCTTACTGTCTATGATTTGAACCATTCCTGTGACACTAGTTATAGATTCCGATGCTTTACTCCAGGTTTACTATATCCCTTGGACCTTCTTATTGACGATGAAACACAGAAATTGCATCAGAATTAAAGAGAAAAGGCACAATGATGACTTAAGTGCAAGAAGACTGACTCTTTTTACTGACTATGTTTTGAACCATTCCTGTGACACTAGTCATGGATTCCGATGCTTTACTTCAGGATTACTGTATCCCTCTGACCTTCATATTGACGATGAAACACAGAAATTGCATCGGAATTAAATAGAAAAGGCACAATGCCGACTTAAGTACAAGAAGACGGACTCTTCTTACTGTCCATGTTTTGAACCATCCCTGTGACACTAGTTATGGATTCCGATGCTTCATTCCAAGTGTACTGTATCCCTTGGACCTTCTTATTGACGATGAAACACAGAAATTGCATCGGAATTAAACACAATAGGCACAATGCCGACTTAAGTACAAGAAGACTGACTCTTCCTACTGTCTATGTTTTGAACCATTCCTGTGACACTAGTCATAGTTTCCAATGCTTCACTTCAGGTTTACTGTATCCCTTGGACCTTCTTATTGACGATGAAACACAGAAATTGCATCGGAATTAAATACAAAAGGCACAATGCCGACTTAAGTACAAGAAGACTGACTCTTCTTACTGACTATGTTTTGAACCATTCCTGTGACACTAGTCATAGATTCCGATGCTTAACTTCAGGATTACTGTAACCCTATGACCTTCTTGTTGACGATGAAACACAGAAATTGCATCGGAATTAAATACAAAAGGCACAATGCCGACTTAAGTGCAAGAAGACTGACTCTTCTTACTTACTATGTTTGATCCATTCCTGTGACACTAGTCATAGATTCCGATGCTTCACTTCAGGATTACTGTAACCCTCTGACCTTCTTATTGACGATGAAACACAGAAATTGCATCGGAATTAAATACAAAAGGCACAATGCCGACTTAAGTACAAGAAGACTGACTCTTCTTACTGTCCATGTTTTGAACCATCCCTGTGACACTAGTTATAGATTCCGATGCTTCATTCCAGGTTTACTGTATCCCTTGGACCTTCTTATTGACGATGAAACACAGAAATTGTATCGGAATTAAATACAATAGGCACAATGCCGACTTAAGTACAAGAAGACTGACTCTTCTTACTGACGATGCTTTGAACCATTCCTGTGACACTAGTCATAGATTCCGATGCTTAACTTCAGGATTACTGTATCACTATGACCTTCTTATTGACGATGAAACACAGAAATTGCATCGGAATTAAATACAAAAGGCACAATGCCGACTTAAGTACAAGAAGACTGACTCTTCTTACTGTGTATGTTTCGAACCATCCCTGTGACACAAGTTATAGATTGCGATGCTTTACTCATGGTTTACTGTATCCCTCTGACCTTCTTATTGACGATGAAACACAGAAATTGCATCGGAATTATATAGAAAAGGCACAATTCCGACGTAAGTACAAGAAGACTGACTCTTCCTACTCTCTATGTTTTGAACCATTCCTGTGACACTAGTTTTTTATTCCGATGCTTCACTTGAGGTTTACTGTATCCCTCGGACCTTCTTATGAACGATGAAACACAGAAAATGCATCGGAATGAAATTCAAAAGGCACAATGCCGACTTAAGTACAAGAAGACTGAATCTTCCAACTCTCTATGATTTGAAACATTCCTGTGACACTAGTTATAGATTCCGATGCTTCACTACAGGTTTACTGTATCGCTCTGACCTTCTTATTGACGATGAAACACAGAAATTGCATCGGAATTAAATACAAAAGGCACAATACCGACTTAAGTACAAGAAGACTGACTCTTCCGACTGTCTATGTTTTGAACCATTCCTGTGACACTAGTTATAGATTCCGATGCTTCACTTCAGGTTTACTGTATCCCTTGGACCTTCTTATTGACGATGAAACACAGTAATTGCTTCGGAATTAAATACAAAAGGCACAATGCCGACTTAAGTACAAGAAGACTGACTCTTATTACTGTCTACGTTTTGAACCATTCCTGTGACACTAGTTATAGATTCCGATGCTTCACTTCAGGTTTACTGTATCCCTCTGACCTTCTTATTGACGATGAAACACAGACATTGCATCGGAATTAAATACAGAAGGCACAATGCCAACTTAAGTACGTCTCTACTGACTTTTCCTACTGTCTATGTTTGAACCATTCCTGTGACACTAGATATAGATTCCGATGGTTCATTTCAGGTTTACTGTATCCCTTGGACCTTCTTATTGACTATGAAACACAGAAATTGCATCGGAATTAAATACAAAAGGCACAATGCCGACATAAGTACAAGATGAATGACTCTTCTTACTGACTATGTTTTGAACCATTCCTGTGACACTAGTTATAGATTCCGATGCCTCACTTCAGGTTTACTGTATCCCTCTGACCTACTTATTGACGATGAAACACAGAAATTGCATCGGTATTAAATAGAAAAGGCACAATACCGACTTAACTACAAGAAGACTGACTCTTCTTACTGACTATGTTTTGATCCATTCCTGTGACACTAGTTATAGATTCCGATGCTTAACTTCAGGGTTACTGTACCCCTCTGACCTTCATATTGACGATAAAACACAGAAATTGCATCGGAATTAAATACAAAAGGCACAATGCCGACTTAAGTACAAGAAGACTGACTCTTATTACTGTCTACGTTTTGAACCATTCCTGTGACACTAGTTATAGATTCCGATGCTTCACTCCAGGTTTACTGTATCCCTTGGACCTTCTTATTGACGATGAAACACAGAAATTGCATCGGAATTAAATACAAAAGGCACAATACCGACTTAAGTACAAGAAGACTGATTCTTCCTACTGTCTATGTTTTGAACCATTCCTGTGACACTAGTTATAGATTCCGATGCTTCACTTCAGGTTTACTGTATCCCTTGGAAGTTCTTATTGACGATGAAACACACTAATTGCATCGGAATTAAATACAAAAGGCACAATGCCGACTTAGGTACAAGAAGACTGAATCTTCTTACTGACTATGTTTTGAACCATTCCTGTGACACTAGTTATAGATTCCGATGCCTCACTTGAGGTTTACTGTATCCCTCTGACCTTCTTATTGACGATGAAACACAGAAATTGCATCGGAATTAAATACAAAAGGCACAATGCCGACATAAGTACATGTAGACTGTCTTTTCCTACTGTCTATGTTTTGAACCATTCCTGTGACACTAGTTATGGATTCCGATGGTTTATTTCAGGTTTACTGTATCCCCTGGACGTTCTTATTAACGATGAAACACAGAAATTGCATCGGAATTAAATAGAAAAGGCACAATGCCGACTTAAGTACATGAAGACTGACTCTTCTTACTGACTATGTTTTGAACCATTCCTGTGACACTAGTTATAGATTCCGATGGTTCATTTCAGGTTTACTGCATCCCTTGGACCTTCTTATTGACGATGAGACACAGAAATGGCATCGGAATTAAATACAAAAGGCACAATGACGACTTAAGTAAAAGATGTCTGACTCTTCTTACTGTCCATGATTTGAACCATTCCTGTGACACTAGTTATAGATTCCGATGCTTCAATTCAGGTTTACTGTATCCCTTGGACCTTCTTATTGACGATGAAACACAGAAATTGCATCAGAATTAAATAGAAAAGGCACAATGATGACTTAAGTACAAGACGACTGACTCTTCTTTCTGTCCATGTTTTGAACCATCCCTGTGACACTAGTTATAGATTCCGATGCTTCATTCCAATTTTACTGTATCCCTTCGACCGTCTTATTGACGATGAAACACAGAAATTGCATCGGAATTAAATACAATAGGCACAATGCCGACTTAAGTACAAGAAGACGGACTCTTCTTACTGACTATGTTTTGAACCATTCCCGTGACACTAGTTATAGATTCCGATGGTTCATTTCAGGTTTACTGCATCCCTCGGACCTTCTTATTGACGATGAGACACAGAAATTGCATCGGAATTAAATACAAAAGGCACAATGCCGACTTAAGTAAAAGATGTCTGACTCTTCTTACTGTCTATAATTTGAACCATTCCAGTGACACTAGTTACAGATTCCGATGCTTCACTCCAGGTTTACTGTATCCCTTGGACCTTCTTATTGCCGATGAAACACAGAAATTGCATCAGAATTAAATAGAAAAGGCACAATGATGACTTAAGTACAAGAAGACTGACTCTTCTTATTGACTATGTTTTGAACCATTCCTGTGACACTAGTCATAGATTCCGATGCTTCACTCCAGGTTAACTGTATCCCTTGGACCTTCTTATTGACAATGAAACACAGAAATTGCATCGGAATTAAATAGAAAAGGCACAATGCCGACTTAAGTACAAGAAGACGGACTCTTCCTACTGTCTATGTTTTGAACCATTCCTGTGACACTAGTCATAGATTCCGATGCTTAACTTCAGGATTACTGTATCCCTATGACCATCTTATTGGCGATCAAACACAGAAATTGCATCGGAATTAAATACAAAACGCACAATGCCGACGTAAGTACAAGAAGACAGACTCTTCCTACTCTCTATGTTTTGAACCATTCCTGTGACACTAGTTTTTTATTCCGATGCTTCACTTGAGGTGTATTGGATCCCTCGGACCTTCTTATGTACGTTGAAACACAGAAAATGCATCGGAATGAAATACAAAAGGCACAATGCCGACTTAAGTACAAGAAGACTGAATCTTCCAACTCTCCATGATTTGAAACATTCCTGTGACACTAGTAATAGATTCCGATGCTTCACTACAGGTTTACTGTATCCCTCTGACCTTCTTATTGACGATGAAACACAGAAATAGCATCGGAATTAAATACAAAAGGCACAATACCGATATAAGTACAAGAAGACTGACTCCTCCAACTGTCTATGTTTTGAACCATTCCTGTGACGTTAGTTATAGATTCCGATGCTTCACTTCAGGTTTACTGTATCCCTTGGACCTGCTTATTGACGATGAAACACACTAATTGCAACGGAATTAAATACAAAAGGCACAATGAGGACTTAAGTACAAGAAGACTGACTCTTCTTACTGACTATGTTTTGAACCATTCCTGTGACACTAGTTATAGATTCCGATGCTTCACTTCAGGTTTTCTGTATCCCTCTGACCTTCTTATTGACGATGAAACACAGAAATTGCATCGGAATTAAATAGAAAAGGCACAATGCCGACTTAAGTACATGTAGACTGACTTTTCCTACTGTCTATGTTTTGAACCATTCCTGTAACACTAGTTATAGATTCCGATGGTTCATTTCAGGTTTATTGTATCCCGTGGACCTCCTTATTAACGATGAAACACAGGAATTGCATCGGAAATAAATACAAAAGGCACAATGCCGACTTAAGTACAAGAAGATTGACTCTTCTTACTGACTATGTTTTGAACCATTCCTGTGACACTAGTTATAGATTCCGATGGTTCATTTCAGGTTTACTGCATCCGTCAGACCTTCTTATTGACGATGAGACACAGAAATTGCATCGGAATTAAATACAAAAGGCACAATGCCGATTTAAGTAAAAGATGTCTGACTCTTCTTACTGTCTATGATTTGAACCATTCCTGTGACACTAGTTATAGATTCCGATGCTTCACTCCAGGTTTACTGTATCCCTTGGACCTTCTTATTGACGATGAAACACAGAAATTGTATCGGAATTAAATACAAAAGGCACAATGCCGACTTAAGTGCAAGAAGACTGACTCTTCATACTGTCTATGTTTTGAACCATTCCTGTGACACTAGTTATAGATTCCGATGCTTCACTCCAGGTTTATTGTATCCCATGGACCTTCTTATTGACGATGAAACACAGAAATAGCATCGGAATTAAATACAAAAGGCACAATGCCGACTTAAGTACAAGAAGACTGACTCATCTTACTGACTATGTTTTGAACCATTCCTGTGACACTAGTCATAGATTCCGATGCTTAACTTCAGGATTACTGTATCCCTATGACCTTCTTACTGACGATGAAACACAGAAATTGCATCGGAATTAAATACAATAGGCACAAAGCCGACTTAAGTACAAGGAGACTGACTCTTCTTACTGTCTATGTTTTGAACCATTCCTGTGACACTAGTCATAGATTCCGATGCTTAACTTCAGGATTACTGTATCCCTATGACCTTCTTATTGACGATCAAACACAGAAATTGCATCGGAATTAAATACAAAAGGCACAATGCCGACGTAAGTACAAGAAGACAGACTCTTCCTACTCTCTATGTTTTGAACCATTCCTGTGACACTAGTTTTTTATTCCGATGCTTCACTTGAGGTTTACTGGATCCCTCGGACCTTCTTATGTGCGATGAAACACAGAAAATGCATCGGAATGAAATACAAAAGGCACAATGCCGACTTAAGTACAAGAAGACTGAATCTTCCAACTCTCCATGATTTGAAACATTCCTGTGACACTAGTAATAGATTCCGATGCTGCACTACAGGTTTACTGTATCCCTCTGACCTTCTTATTGACGATGAAACACAGAAATTGCATCGGAATTAAATACAAAAGGCACAATACCGATATAAGTACAAGAAGACTGACTCTTCCAACTGTCTATGTTTTGAACCATTCCTGTGACATTAGTTATAGATTCCGATGCTTCACTTCAGGTTTACTGTATCCCTCTGACCTTCTTATTGACGACGAAACACAGAAATTGCATCGGAATTAAATACAATAGGCACAATGCCGACTTAAGTACAAGAAGACTGACTCTTCTTACTGACTATGTTTTGAACCATTCCTGTGACACTAGTTATAGATTCCGATGCTTCACTTCAGGTTTACTGTATCCCTCTGACCTTCTTATTGACGATGAAACGCAGAAATTGCATCGGAATTAAATACAATAGGCACAATGCCGACTTAAGTACATGTAGACTGACTTTTCCTACTGTCTATGATTTGAACCATTCCTGTGACACTAGTTATAGAGTCCGATGGTTCATTTCAGGTTTATTGTATCCCGTGGACCTTCTTATTAACGATGAAACACACTAATTGCATCGGAATTAAATACAAAAGGCACTATGCCGACTTAAGTACAAGAAGACTGACTCTTCTTACTGACTATGTTTTGAACCATTCCTGTGACACTAGTTATAGATTCCGATGGTTCATTTCAGGTTTACTGCATCCCTCGGACCTTCTTATTGACGATGAGACAAAGAAATTGCATCGGAATTAAATACAAAAGGCACAATGCCGATTTAAGTAAAAGATGTCTGACTCTTCTTACTGTCTATGATTTGAACCATTCCTGTGACACTAGTTATAGATTCCGATGCTTCACTCCAGGTTTACTGTATCCCTTGGACCTTCTTATTGACGATGAAACTCAGAAATTGTATCGGAATAAAATACAAAAGGCACAATGCCGACCTAAGTGCAAGAAGACTGACTCTTCATACTGTCTATGTTTTGAACCATTCCTGTGACACTAGTTATAGATTCCGATGCTTCACTCCTGGTTTATTGTATCCCTTGGACCTTCTTATTGACGAAGAAAGACAGAAATTGCATCGGAATTAAATACAAAAGGCACAATGCCGACTTAAGTACAAGAAGACTGACTCTTCCTACTGACTATGTTTTGAACCATTCCTGTGACACTAGTCATAGATTCCGATGCTTAACTTCAGGATTACTGTATCCCTATGACCTTCTTATTGACGATGAAACACAGAAATTGCATCGGAATGAAATACAAAAGGCACAAAGCCGACTTAAGTACAAGGAGACTGACTCTTCTTACTGTCTATGTTTTGAACCATTCCTGTGACACTAGTCATAGATTCCGATGCTTAACTTCAGGATTACTGTATCCCTATGACCTTCTTATTGACGATCAAACACAGAAATTGCATCGGAATTAAATACAAAAGGCACAATGCCGACGTAAGTACAAGAAGACAGACTCTTCCTACTCTCTATGTTTTGAACCATTCCTGTGACACTAGTTTTTTATTCCGATGCTTCACTTGAGGTTTACTGGATCCCTCGGACCTTCTTATGTACGATGAAACACAGAAAATGCAACGGAATGAAATACAAAATACACAATGCCGACTTAAGTACAAGAAGACTGAATCTTCCAACTCTCCATGATTTGAAACATTCCTGTGACACTAGTAATAGATTCCGATGCTTCACTACAGGTTTACTGTATCCCTCTGACCTTCTTATTGACGATGAAACACAGAAATTGCATCGGAATTAAATACAAAAGGCACAATACCGATATAAGTACAAGAAGACTGACTCTTCCAACTGTCTATGTTTTGAACCATTCCTGTGACATTAGTTATAGATTCCGGTGCTTCACTTCAGGTTTACTGTATCCCTTGGCCCTGCTTATTGACGATGAAACACACTAATTGCATCGGAATTAAATACAAAAGGCACAATGCCGACTTAAGTACAAGAAGACTGACTCTTCTTACTGACTATGTTTTGAACCATTCCTGTGACACTAGTTATAGATTCCGATGCTTCACTTCAGGTTTACTGTATCCCTCTGACCTTCTTATTGACGATGAAACACAGAAATTGCATCGGAATTAAATACAATAGGCACAATGCCGACTTAAGTACATGTAGACTGACTTTTCCTACTGTCTATGATTTGAACCATTCCTGTGACACTAGTTATAGAGTCCAATGGTTCATTTCAGGTTTATTGTATCCCGTGGACCTTCTTATTAACGATGAAACACACTAATTGCATCGGAATTAAATACAAAAGGCACTATGCCGACTTAAGTACAAGAAGACTGACTCTTCTTACTGACTATGTTTTGAACCATTCCTGTGACACTAGTTATAGATTCCGATGGTTCATTTCAGGTTCACTGCATCCCTCGGACCTTCTTATTGACGATGAGACACAGAAATTGCATCGGAATTAAATACAAAAGGCACAATGCCGATTTAAGTAAAAGATGTCTGACTCTTCTTACTGTCTATGATTTGAACCATTCCTGTGACACTAGTTATAGATTCCGATGCTTCACTCCAGGTTTACTGTATCCCTTGGACCTTCTTATTGACGATGAAACACAGAAATTGTATCGGAATAAAATACAAAAGGCACAATGCCGACTTAAGTGCAAGAAGACTGACTCTTCATACTGTCTATGTTTTGAACCATTCATGTGACACTAGTTATAGATTCCGATGCTTCACTCCTGGTTTATTGTATCCCTTGGACCTTCGTATTGACGAAGAAAGACAGAAATTGCATCGGAATTAAATACAAAAGGCACAATGCCGACTTAAGTACAAGAAGACTGACTCTTCCTACTGACTATGTTTTGAACCATTCCTGTGACACTAGTCATAGATTCCGATGCTTAACTTCAGGATTACTGTATCCCTATGACCTTCTTATTGACGATGAAACACAGAAATTGCATCGGAATGAAATACAAAAGGCACAAAGCCGACTTAAGTACAAGAAGACTGACTCTTCTTACTGTCTATGTTTTGAACCATTCCTGTGACACTAGTCATAGATTCCGATGCTTAACTTCAGGATTACTGTATCCCTATGACCTTCTTATTGACGATAAAACACAGAAATTGCATCGGAATTAAATACAAAAGGCACAATGCAGACTTAAGTACAAGAAGACTGACTCTTCTTACTGTATATGTTTTGAACCATCCCTGTGACACAAGTTATAGATTCCGATGCTTCACTCCAGGTTCACTGTATCCCTTGGACCTTCCTATTGACGATGAGACACAGAAATTGCATCGGAATTAAATACAAAAGGCATAATGCAGACATAAGTACAAGAACACCGACTCTTCTTACTGTCTATGTTTTGAACCATTCCTGTGACACTAGTTATAGATTCAGATGCTTCACTCCAGGTTTACTGTATCCCTTGGACCTTCTTATTGACGATAAAACACAGAAATTGCATCGGAATTAAATACAATAGGCACAATGCCGACTTAAGTACAAGAAGACTGACTCTTCCTACTGTCTATGCTTTGAACCATTCCTGTGACACTAGTCATAGTTTCCGATGCTTCACTTCAGGTTTACTGTATCCCTTGGAGCTTCTTATTGACGATGAAACACAGAAATTGCATCGGAATTAAATACAAAAGGCACAATGCCGACTTAGGTACAAGAAGACTGACTCTTCTTACTGACAATGTTTTGAACCCTTCCTGTGACACTAGTCATAGATTCCGATTCTTAACTTCAGGATTACTGTATCCCTATGATCTTCTTATTGACGATGAAACACAGAAATTGCATCGGAATTAAATACAAAAGGCACAAGGCCGACTTAAGTACAAGGAGACTGACTATTCTTACTGTCCATGCTTTGAACCATCCCTGTGACACTAGTTATAGATTCCGATGCTTCATTCCAGGTTTACTGTATCCCTTGGACCTTCCTATTGACGATGAGACACAGAAATTGCAACGGAATTAAATACAAAAGACACAATGCAGACATATGTACAAGAAGACCGACTCTTCTTACTGTCTATGTTTTGAACCACTCCTGTGACACTAGTTATAGATTTAGATGCTTCACTCCAAGTTTACTGTATCCCTTGGACCTTCTTATTGACGATGAAACACAGAAATTGCATCGGAATTAAATACAAAAGGCACAAGGCCGACTTAAGTACAAGAAGACTGACTCTTCCAACTGTCTATGATTTGAACCATTCCTGTGACACTAGTTATAGATTCCGATGCTTCACTCCACGTTTACTGTATCCCTCTGACCGTCTTATTGACGATGAAACACAGAAATTGCATCGGAATAAAAATAGAAAAGGCACAATGCCGACTTAAGTACAAGATGACTGAATCTTCCAACTCACTATGTTTTGAACCATTCCTGTGACACTAGTTATAGATTCCGATGCTTCACTTCAGGTTTACTGTATCCCTCTGACCTTCTTATTGACGATGAAACACAGAAATTGCATCGGAATTAAATATAAAAGGGACAATACCGACTTAAGTACAAGAAGACTGACTCTTACTACTGTCTATGATTTGAACCATTCCTGTGACACTAGTTATAGATTCCAATGCTTAACTTCAGGATTACTGTATTCCACTGACCTTCTTAGTGACGATGAAGCACAGAAATTGCATCGGAATTAAATACAAAAAGCACAATGCCGACTAAAGTACAAGAATACTGACTCAATTTACTGTCTATGTTTTGAACCGTCCCTGTGACTAGTTATAGATTCCGATGTTTCACTCCAGGTTTACTGTATTCCTTGGACCTTCTTATTGACGACGAAACACAGAAATTGCATTGGAATTAAATACGAAACGCACAATACCGACATAATTACAAGAAGACTGTCTCTTCGTACTGACTATGTTTTGAGCCATTCCTGTGACACTAGTTATAGATTCAGATGCTTCACATCAGATTTACTATATCCCTCTGACCTTCTTATTGACAATGAAACACAGAAATTGCATCGGAATTAAATAGAAAAGGCACAATGCCGAATTAAGTACAAGGAGACTGACTCTTCTTACTGTCTATGATTTGAACCACTCCTGTGACACTAGATGTAGACTCTGATGTTTCACTCCAGGTTTACTGTATCCCTTGGACCTTCTTATTGACGATGAAACACAGAATTTGCATCGGAATTAAATACAAAAGGCACAATGCCGACTTAAGTACAAGAAGACTGACTCTTCTTACTGACAATGTTTTGAACCCTTCCTGTGACACTAGTCATAGATTCCGATTCTTAACTTCAGGATTACTGTATCCCTATGATCTTCTTATTGTCGATGAAACACAGAAATTGCATCGGAATTAAATACAAAAGGCACAATGCCGACTTAAGTACAAGGAGACTGACTCTTCTTACTGTCTATGTTTTGAACCATTCCTGTGACACTAGTCATAGATTCCGATGCTTAACTTCAGGATTGCTGTATCCCTATGACCTTCTTATTGACGATGAAACACAGATACTGCATCGGAATTAAATACAAAAGGCACAATGCAGACTTAAGTACAAGAAGACTGACTCTTCTTACTGCATATGTTTTGAACCATAACTGTGACACAAGTTTAGATTCCGATACTTCACTCCAGGTTCACTGTATCCCTTGGACCTTCCTATTGACGATGAGACACAGAAATTGCAACGGAATTAAATACAAAAGACACAATGCAGACATAGGTACAAGAAGACCGACTCTTCTTACTGTCTATGTTTTGAACCATTCCTGTGACACTAGTTATAGATTCAGATGCTTCACTCCAGGTTTACTGTATCCCTTGGAACTTCTTATTGACGATGAAACACAGAAATTGCATCGAAATTGAATACAAAAGGCACAATGCCGACTAAAGTACAAGAAGACTGACTATTCTGAGAGTCTATGTTTTGAACCATTCCTGCGACACTAGTTATAGATTCCGGGGCTTCACTCCAGGTTTACTGTATCCCTTGGACCTTCTTATTTACGATGAAACACAGAAATTGCATCGGAATTGAATACAATAGGCACAATGCCGACTTAAGTACATCTAGACTGACTTTTCCTACTGTCTATGTTTTGAACCATTCCTGTGACACTAGTTATAGATTCCGATGGTTCATTTCAGGTTTATGGTATCCCGTGGACCTTCTTATTAACGATGAAACACAGGAATTGCATCGGAATTAAATACAAAAGGCACAATGCCGACTTAAGTACAAGAAGACTGACTCTTCTTACTGACTATGTTTTGAACCATTCCTGTGACACTAGTTATAGATTCCGATGGTTCATTTCAGGTTTACTGCATCCCTCGGACCTTCTTATTGACGATGAGACACAGAAATTGCATCGGAATTAAATACAAAAGGCACAATGCCGATTTAAGTAAAAGATGTCTGACTCTTCTTACTGTCTATGATTTGAACCATTCCTGTGACACTAGTTATTGATTCCGATGCTTCACTCCAGGTTTACTGTATCCCTTGGACCTTCTTATTGACGATGATACACAGAAATTGTATCGGAATTAAATACAAAAGGCACAATGCCGACTTAAGTGAAAGAAAACTGACTCTTCATACTGTCTATGTTTTGAACCATTCCTGTGACACTAGTTATAGATTCCGATGCTTCACTCCAGGTTTATTGTATCCCTTGGACCTTCTTATTGACGATGAAACACAGAAATTGCATCGGAATTAAATACAAAAGGCACAATGCCGACTTAAGTACAAGAAGACTGACTCTTCTTACTGACTATGTTTTGAACCATTCCTGTGACACTAGTTATAGATTCCGATGGTTCATTTCAGGTTTACTGCATCCCTCGGACCTGCTTATTGACGATGAGACACAGAAATTGCATCGGAATTAAATACAAAAGGCACAATGCCGATTTAAGTAAAAGGTGTCTGACTCTTCTTACTGTCTATGATTTGAACCATTCCTGTGACACTAGTTATAGATTCCGATGCTTCACTCCAGGTTTACTGTATCCCTCGGACCTTCTTATTGACGATGAAACACAGAAATTGTATCGGAATTAAATACAAAAGGCACAATACCGACTTAAGTGCAAGAAGACTGACTCTTCATACTGTCTATGTTTTGAACCATTCCTGTGACACTAGTTATAGATTCCGATGCTTCACTCCAGGATTATTGTATCCCTTGGACCTTCTTATTGACGATGAAACACAGAAATTGCATCGGAGTTAAATACAAAAGGCACAATGCCGACTTAAGTACAAGAAGACTGACTCTTCTTACTGACTATGTTTTGAACCATTCCTGTGACACTAGTCATAGATTCCAATGCTTAACTTCAGGATTACTGTATCCCTATGACCTTCTTATTGACGATGAAACACAAAAATTGCATCGGAATTAAATACAAAAGGCACAAAGCGGACTTAAGTACAAGGAGACTGACTCTTCTTACTGTCTATGTTTTGAACCATTCCTGTGACACTAGTCATAGATTCCGATGCTTAACTTCAGGATTACTATAACCCTATGACCTTCTTATTGACGATCAAACACAGAAATTGCATCGGAATTAAATACAAAAGGCACAATGCCGACGTAAGTACAAGAAGACAGACTCTTCCTACTCTCTATGTTTTGAACCATTCCTGTGACACTAGTTTCTTATTCCGATGCTTCACTTGAGGTTTACTGGATCCCTCGGACCATCTTATGTACGATGAAACACAGAAAATGCATCGGAAAGAAATACAAAAGGCACAATGCCGACTTAAGTACAAGAAGACTGAATCTTCCAACTCTCCATGATTTGAAACATTCCTGTGACACTAGTAATAGATTCCGATGCTTCACTACAGGTTTACTGTATCCCTCTGACCTTCTTATTGACGATGAAACACAGAAATTGCATCGGAATTAAATACAAAAGGCACAATACCGATATAAGTACAAGAAGACTGACTCTTCCAACTGACTATGTTTTGAACCATTCCTGTGACATTAGTTATAGATTCCGATGCTTCAATTCAGGTTTACTGTATCCCTTGGACCTGCTTATTGACGATGAAACACACTAATTGCATCGGAATTAAATACAAAAGGCACAATGCCGACTTAAGTAAAGAAGACTGACTCTTCTTATTGACTATGTTTTGAACCATTCCTGTGACACTAGTTATAGATTCCGATGCTTCACTTCAGGTTTACTGTATCCCTCTGACCTTCTTATTGACGATGAATCACAGAAACTGCATCGGAATTAAATACAATAGTCACAATGCCGACTTAAGTACATGTAGACTGACTTTTCCTACTGTCTATGTTTTGAACCATTCCTGTGACACTAGTTATAGATTCCGATGGTTCATTTCAGGTTTATTGTATCCTGTGGACGTTCTTATTAACGATGAAACACAGGAATTGCATCGGAATTAAATACAAAAGGTACAATGCCGACTTAAGTACAAGAAGACTGACTCTTCTTACTGACTATGTTTTGAACCATTCCTGTGACACTAGTTATAGATTCCGATGGTTCATTTCAGGTGTACTGCATCCCTCGGA